>NW_024057865.1:0-81504 GCF_016432855.1 Salvelinus namaycush
GTCTGATTGAAGATGGAAGAAGAGGAGTCACACTATTGAGATGTAGTGGACATGAGTCTTCTATTAGACAGTGTGTCATCATAGGAAGACCTGGTGTCTGTGATGGTAGATATTATCATCATGTGACCTGTTCAGGTAAGAGACTGGTCATATTGAGAGATTTATTTGTACATTATACAATATTACCATGTATCATGTTTTATGTGTTTTTAATTCATTTAAATAGAGGGAGAGATGTCAGATGTATTTAAACATTATATTTGTGTTTGTCATATTGGTTTATGAGAGATGTTCATGGGCAGATCATTGTTAGTTCAGATGGTACTGAAGTGAAGCTGCCCTGATGATGTCCAGCTGTTTATTTTTCTATAAAGTGAAGTGAACTTATTCTGTCTCCTGCCTGCATATTCCCACCCCGATCCTGAGTGACTAAGAACCCAATTTCTACCTCTTACAGTATCAAACATAGCAAACTACAACTCTTTTATCCCAACATATTTGTGTTTAGTCCTTGACAGTGTCACACACAAAACTGATTGAATGTTCAACCAATCTTTTTCTCCAGAGTCTGTGCGGCTTGTGGATGGAGCTGGTCTCTGCTCTGGGAGAGTGGAAGGTGAAGTCCAATCAGTCCTGGACCTCAGTGTGTGAAGCTGACTTTAACCGCAGGATGCAGAGGTAGTCTGTGGGGAGCTTGGCTGTGGGGCTCCTGCAGCTCTACAGGGGGGGCTCTATGGAGGACGGTGAGGGTCAGACCTGGATAAAGAGTTCCAGTGTAAAGGCAAAGAGTCCCTTCTCCTGGACTGTGACACCTCAGACAGAAAACACAACACCTGCCTACCTGGTAATGCTGTTGGACTCACCTGCTCAGGTAAGAAACAGTTTGTCACTCAATCAACATTGTTTCTCACCTGGAGTGAAGAATATGAGAGACAATCTAGGTGTGTTTTAGTGAGAAAATAGTAAGATCACTGTCTCTCTCTTTTCTTTTCTCAGAGCCTGATGATGTGAGGCTGGTGGGAGGAGGCAGTCGCTGTGCTGGTGGAGTGGAGCGGTATGACCAGGGAGAGTGGAGGACTGTGGGAACTCAAGACTGGGACCAGGAGGATGTAGCTGCAGTAGTGTGTAGACAGCTGGGTTGTGGCTCCACTGTTTCAGTACCACCTAGAAACACCACTAGAGGGTTTGGAGTTATCTGTTCTGGGTCTGAGCCTGCACTGAGGGAGTGTGGGGGAAGTTATGATCTCTCTCTTGGACTCACAGGGATCTGCTCAGGTAATAACAAGATACACTATGTGGCCAAAAGTATGTGGACATCAGTGGATTCGGCTGTTGCTGACAGGGATATAAAATCTAATGTGTGTATCATTGAGCCATGAAATCTCCATAGACAAACATTGGCAGTAGATTGGATTTACTGAAGATCTCAGTGACTTTCAACGTGTCACGTCTAGGAGCAACAACGGCTCAGCCGTGAAGTGGTAGACAACACAAGCTGACAGAACGGACCGCCGAGTGTTGAACCACGTAGAGCGTAAAAATAATCCTCTGTTGTAAAACTCACTGCTGAGTTCCACATACTTTTGTCCATGTATTATATCTCCTTCCTGGACTCACAGTGATCTGCTCAGGAAATATCAACATATTATAACTATATTCAACTGATTTCCTTCATTCATACAACTTCCTCTGCACCTCTCAGGATGACTGTTTAACTTGTCAGTCTGCTGTGCTTCATTCAAATGCAACTTAAATATCCCAGAATGCTTTTGTATGTGAGTGTTATCTCAGTGAACGTCTCTACTCACTACCACTGTCACATGTCATGTTATTGTCATATCTAAATGAGGAAAGTAGTTGAGGAGCTACGTTTTCTTTTTCTCTCCTCTTGTTCCAGATGTCCTGCTTAAGCCTGATATCAACATATGTTGTCTCAGTGACTGTAGGCCCACTACTCATGTTGCCCTGTGAGGGAGGGTGGCTGGCACTGTTACATGCTGATGTTATTGTCATATCTATAGGAAACTAGTTGAAGAGGTTTTTCTTCTTCTCTTTTATTGTTACAGATCACCTGGTCCAGCCTGATATCTCCCTGACTGACTCAATGGGAGGGGTCTCCAGGGGCCACCAGGGGCCCGAGGTGTTCAGGGGCTACAGCTTCACCATCACCTGCTCCACTCAGCCACAGTACCCAGGAGGCTCCTTCCTCCTCACGTTCACCGGCTCCAACAGAACACAGACCCAGACAGCTGTCAATCACTCTGCTGCCTTCCTCTTCCCTGCTGCAGATGACTCCCACCAAGGGAACTACAGCTGTGTTTATGACAATTATGTTTTCTCTCATAACTTCTCCTCTGAGAGTGAGCTCCTCTCCCTCACCATCACAGGTAACTGAACATGAACCAGACTTATAACTTTGTCATTGACAGATTTCCCACAGATCTATGTGATGATGATCAGTCTCCTCATCAAAGGTGTTTCTGTTTGCAGCCTCTCCTCTGCCAGCCTTCATCATCAGACACGTTGTAGTGCTGCTGCTCCTACTGACAGCCATCACCACCTCCTACCTGTACTACAAGGTAAAGACATTTACTCAGACGTTACAAGTCATTTAAACTAGAGGGTGAGGGGGAGAGGGAGGGAGAGAGAATGGAGATACTAGAGAGTAAATGTCTGACTGTTGGTGCTGTGTCTCCCCAGACCACCAGGAGGCAGAAGAGAGTGAACAGGGTGAGCAGCATGGATCTTTATGTCAATGCCATGGAGATGGTCTCTCTGAGCTCCAGAGCTGAAGCTGGACCGGGAGAGGAGAGAGCAGCCCAGGGGACGGAGTAGGAGTAGAATGAAGCTGACCCTACATGCTGATCTTAGGTCAGTTTTGTGTTTTAAATCAATGGTCAGCAGTGGACTGGTGTTTAAAATGTGGTGACATTTTTAATAACAAGTTCAGAATTAGAATCTTTCTAGAACCTTGGAAGAAATCTAAAAGGAGTGACTGCAACCACCATTATTCCTTTTAGTTTGGTTTTTACCACCAGGGTAACATGGGGTTCTGGGTAACATGGGGTTCTGGGTAACATGGGGTTTGGGGTAACATGGGGTTCTGGGTAACATGGGGTTTTGGTAACATGGGGTTTTGGGTAACATGGGGTTTAGGGTAACATGGGTTTTGGGTAACATGGGGTTTAGGGTTACATGGGGTTTAGGGTTACATGGGGTTTGGGGTAACATGGGGTTTGGGGTAACATGGGGTTTTGGGTAACATGGGGTTTTGGGTAACATGGGGTTTTGGGTAACATGGGGTTTTGGTAACATGGGGTTTTGGTAACATGGGGTTCTGGGTAACATGGGGTTTTGGTAACATGGGGTTTGGGGTAACATGGGGTCTGGGTAACATGGAGTATTGATTATTTTAAGATAGTATCTACATTTTGTCTGTTTTGTGTTACAGAATGTATTGCTTTTTGCTTTTGACTTTATGTCTTTATCCCTCATGATGTTGTTGATTATAAATGTTATCATATTGATTATTGATTATGATGTAGATTATTGTTATGATGTTGTTAGTAGTATATAGATAATGATGTTATTGATTATAAATGTTATGATATTGATTATGATGTAGATTATTGTTATGATGTTGTTAGTAGTATATAGATAATGATGTTATTGATTATAAATGTTATGATATTGATTATGATGTAGATTATTGTTATGATGTTGTTAGTAGTATATAGATAATGATGTTATTGATTATAAATGTTATGATATTGATTATGATGTAGATTATTGTTATGATGTTGTTAGTAGTATATAGATAATGATGTTATTGATTATAAATGTTATGATATTGATTATGATGTAGATTATTGTTATGATGTTGTTAGTAGTATATAGATAATGATGTTATTGATTATAAATGTTATGATATTGATTATGATGTAGATTATTGTTATGATGTTGTTAGTAGTATATAGATAATGATGTTATTGATTATAAATGTTATGATATTGATTATGATGTAGATTATTGTTATGATGTTGTTAGTAGTATATAGATAATGATGTTATTGATTATAAATGTTATGATATTGATTATGATCTAGATTATTGTTATGATGTTGTTAGTAGTATATAGATAATGATGTTATTGATTATAAATGTTATGATATTGATTATGATGTAGATTATTGTTATGATGTTGTTAGTAGTATATAGATAATGATGTTATTGATTATAAATGTTATGATATTGATTATGATGTAGATTATTGTTATGATGATGTTAGTAGTATATAGATAATGATGTTATTGATTATAAATGTTATGATATTGATTATTGATTATGATGTAGATTATTGTTATGATGTTGCTCTCTAAACTGCCATGTAATCAACTGAATGCTTTTAATAAAATTACAGGCTGTCAGTCTTGTGTGATTCCCCTCTTGGACAGACTACAACATACAGTATGAATTAACTGAGATCAGTCTGTGATTCCCCTCTTGGACAGACTACAACATACAGTATGAATTAACTGAGATCAGTCTGTGTGATTCCCCTCTTGGACAGACTACAACATACAGTATGAATTAACTGAGATCAGTCTGTGTGATTTCCCTCTTGGACAGACTACAACATACAGTATGAATTAACTGAGATCAGTCTGTGTGATTCCCCTCTTGGACAGACTACAACATACAGTATGAATTAACTGAGATCAGTCTGTGTGATTCCCCTCTTGGACAGACTACAACATACAGTATGAATTAACTGGTCATATATTTGGCAGGAGGTTAGGAAGTGCATCTCAGTTTCCGACTCATTTTGTGGGCTGTGTGCACATAGTCTGTCTTCTCTTGAGAGCCAGGTACCCACCTGTATATTGCTGTGTATTGCTCTTTTTTTTTTTTATTCTTTCAAATGTGTCAAGTAATTATCTTTTTGTTTTCTCATGATTTGGTTGGGTCTAATATGTTTGCTGTCCTGGGGCTCTGTGGGGTCTGTTTGTGTTTGTGAACAGAGCCCCAGAGCCCCAGTGTAAATGCAGAGCCAACTACTCCATGTCTGATCAGGGTCCAGAAGTCACCCACCAACCCTGGAGAGATACAGTCACCCACCAACCCTGGAGAGATACAGTCACCCACCAATCCTGGAGAGATACAGAGTTTGCAGGATTTTGTTCCAGACCACCAGTGAAACGCCTGAAGTCAAATTGTCTAATCATCAGGATTTGATGATATATTGATTGATAGGTATTGGTTGAAGTGGTGCTGGGCTGGGGAAACATCTGCATACCTGGGCTGGGGAAACGTCTGCATACCTGGGCTGGGGAAACGTCTGCATACCTGGTCTGTACCCCAATAATCTCTCTTTCCTCCCAAAGTGTGCACTTGTTCACTTCCCTTCATGGATTTGACAAGAATTGATTAGTTTGGAAACTCGTGCAATAACCTACGCCTTCACCAATCCAATGCTTTTACACTTTATGGGGTGTAGTGAACGAGTGCACACTTCAGGAAGCAGTAAATACTTTTGGGACGCACCCTGGCCCAGGCCGGAGGATCTCCAAATTGACCACTTGGCAAAGGGAGCCTATAAATTCTGTGGTGTTCTATTCTGGAATATTAACTGGCGTTTGTCGCCCCCTTGTGGAAATAACCTCTTATTGATCTGGCTCTATATAGAGATCTCTGCAGTTTGTACCTTGCAGCACACCGTACAAATATTCGAGGTTAAACTCTTATATTACTGTTCTGCTAGCAGCAGGATAATATGCTGGCAGCACAACAGCAGATTATTTTCTTCTAAATAAGAGTCCCCCTGCAAAGACAAGCTCAACTTTGAGAATAGCGATTATTTTACTGCTGTAGTAGACTACAACACTTTTTCACAGCATTGCAACCACTTTTTAAACAAATAAATGGATACTTTTACATATTTTGATATTGTGTTATTTAGACCAGCATTTCTTTTGAAAGTTTCCAAACTAAATACTGGTATGTTGAAAGCTGTTGTGTAGGTCAGTGGTGTAGTGGTGCCTGGAGAAGTGGGTACACAGTACTCTAATTTAGTAAAACATTTTCCAAACGGCCCAGAGAAGGAAAGGCACCCTGTGTGAAAAGCATGAGAAACAGTGATATACATTCTGAATGACCTAAAATGATGAATCCCATATTGGTCTTTCACAGTCAGGCCAACCCAAGCTGTACTGTTCAGTAGGATAATAGTAAACCGACCCAAGCTGTACTGTTCAGTAGGATAATAGTAGACCAACCCAAGCTGTACTGTTCAGTAGGATAATAGTAGACCAACCCAAGCTGTACTGTTCAGTAGGATAATAGTAGACCAACCCAAGCTGTACTGTTCAGTAGGATAATAGTAGACCAACCCAAGCTGTACTGTTCAGTAGGATAATAGTAGACCAACCCAAGCTGTACTGTTCAGTAGGATAATAGTAGGCCAACCCAAGCTGTACTGGTTAGTAGGATAATAGTAGACCAGCCCAAGCTGTACTGTTCAGTAGGATAATAGTAGACCAACCCAAGCTGTACTGGTTAGTAGGATAATAGTAGACCAACCCAAGCTGTACTGTTTAGTAGGATAATAGTAGGATAATAGTAGGATAATAGTAGACAAACCCAAGCTGTACTGGCTAGTAGGATAATAGTAGACCAACCCAAGCTGTACTGGTTAGTAGGATAATAGTAGACCAACCCAAGCTGTACTGGTTAGTAGGATAATAGTAGACCAACCCAAGCTGTACTGTTCAGTAGGATAATAGTAGGCCAACTCAAGCTGTACTGTTCAGTAGGATAATAGTAGACCAACCCAAGCTGTACTGTTCAGTAGGATAATAGTAGACCAACCCAAGCTGTACTGTTCAGTAGGATAATAGTAGACCAACCCAAGCTGTACTGTTCAGTAGGATAATAGTAGACCAACCCAACCTGTACAGCTTGTTCAGTAGGATAATAGTAGACCAACCCAAGCTGTACTGTTCAGTAGGATAATAGCAGACCAACCCAAGCTGTACTGTTCAGTAGGATAATAGTAGACCAACCCAAGCTGTACTGTTCAGTAGGATAATAGTAGACCAACCCAAGCTGTACTGGTCAGTAGGATAATAGTAGACCAACCCAAGCTGTACTGTTCAGTAGGATAATAGTAGACCAACCCAAGCTGTACTGGTCAGTAGGATAATAGTAGAACAACCCAAGCTGTACTGGTCAGTAGGATAATAGTAGAACAACCCAAGCTGTACTGGTCAGTAGGATAATAGTAGACCAACCCAAGCTGTACTGTTTAGTAGGATAATAGTAGGATAATAGTAGAACAACCCAAGCTGTACTGTTCAGTAGGATAATAGTAGACCAACCCAAGCTGTACTGGTCAGTAGGATAATAGTAGACCAACCCAAGCTGTACTGGTCAGTAGGATAATAGTAGACCAACCCAAGCTGTACTGTTCAGTAGGATAATAGTAGGCCAACCCAAGCTGTACTGTTCAGTAGGATAATAGTAGGATAATAGTAGACCAACCCAAGCTGTACTGTTCAGTAGGATAATAGTAGACCAACCCAAGCTGTACTGTTCAGTAGGATAATAGTAGACCAACCCAAGCTGTAATGTTCAGTGGAATAATAGTAAACCAACCCAAGCTGTACTGTTCAGTAGGATAATAGTAGGCCTTTTATTGAAACAGAGAAACTGAGTCAGAAATTCAGGATTATTCTAATTTTTTCGGGTTTTTGTTCTCAAAGTCAGACTTTTTTTTAACAGAAAAACAATGCAATTGTTCTAAGTCCATAACAATACTTAAACCAATCAGGAGACCACTTTTGAGGTTTGGGGAAAGGCTAAGAAATTTACATTTTTGAGAGTAGTTCCCCTTTAATTCAAGTGTACAGGCACCTAGCACTATTGTTGGATTAGCAGTGTTTCTTTCGTGCAGGAACCTAGCAATATTGTTGGATTAGCAGTGTTAATATAGTACAGAAATCTTATGTTTATTTGACTCTGATGATAAAGAAATAGAAAATATTCCTGTAAAGGACTGTGTTAAATATTTAGGAATACATCTGTCAAAAAACCACAGTCAGACAACATATGAATTTCTCTCCTAAAATTAAGAAAACCAAAAAAATATTTAATAATTGTCTACAAAGAGATCTTTCTATACTTGGGAGAGTACTTCTGTCCAAGGCAGAGGGACTGTCTGGTTTTGTGTACCCCTCATCTTTGTTTGTAAATCCTGCTACTTGTAAAGAGATCAACAAGACCTTTCTTGAGTTCATCTGGAAAAACAAGTCTCACAAACTGAAGAAGTCAGTCCTCTGTAATAAAAGAGCTGAAGGAGGTCTGGAAGTGTTGGACTTTGTGACATAAATAACACTTTCAAGATCAACTGATTGACAAGATGTTTGATCAATACTGATTCAATATGGTATTTCATTCCAAATAATGTGTTTCATAAGTTGGGAGGTCTTCAATTTTTACTGAAATGTCATTATATTCCTGAAAGATTACCCGCTAAATTGGCTAGGTTTCACCAACAAGCTTTAAGGCCTGGAAAATATGTTTCCTACACAATGTTTCCCCACATAAAGCTCTTTTGTGGAATAATTCAGACATAACTGTAAGGAATAAGTCATTGTTCTACCCCAACTGGCATGAGAGGAATATTGACTTTGTTCTTGATGTTTTTGACAACAGAGGTAATATTCTTACATATGAACAATTTATAACATTGAAAGAGTTTCCAATTCCTTTCAGTGTTTATTTCCACATTGATCACAGCTATAAGGTTTCACTCCTGTGTGTGCTCTCAGATGTACTATCAGCCAGCTTGAGTGATTAAACCTCTTCCCACATTGAGTACAGTTAAAAGGTTTCTCTACTATGTGTATTTTCTGGTGTGATTTTAAATCTGTTGAACTAACAAAACTCTTTCCGCAGTCAGAGCAGTGGTAAGGTTTCTCTCTGGTGTGTGCTCTCAGATGTACTATCAGGCAGCTTGAGTGAGTAAACCTCTTCCCACATTGATCACAGCTATACGATTTCTCTCCTGTGTGTGCTCTCAGATGTACTATCAGGCAGCTTGAGTGAGTAAAATTTTCCCCACATTGATCACAGCTATAAGGTTTCTCTCCAGTGTGAATTCTCATGTGTACTTTTAGTGATTCTGATCTTAAGTAACTCTTCCCACAATCAAAACAGTGGTGAGATTTCTCTCCTGTGTGTACTCGCTGGTGTATTTTAAGTTCTGATGAAGATTTGCAACATTTCCCACAGTCAGAGCAGCAGTGAGATTTCTTCCCTGTGGGTCTCCTCTGGTGTTTCTTGAGGTGTTCTGATCGGGAGGGACTCTTCTCTGCCTCGTCAGCATCATGACGTTGAGGCTCCCCAGAGGATCCACGATAGTCACATCTCTCTCCTGTGTGAACAACAAGTCAGACAGTTGGTTAAAGGTCCACAACAGCAGAAATCCACTGTAAAAGGTGATGCCAACAGCGTAGCCATGATGTTGTACAACAATTGACGTCTGTAATGAATGTTAAAATTACTTGACAATTGTCTTAAACAGTCAAGTGAGCAACAATAGTCATATTTAGTATTTTTTTCACATTAGTAGTAACATCAATGATTTTAGGCTAGAAAAAAGTAAAAGTTGTTGAAATCCTAAGCAGTGTGCCAGATGACTTTTGGTCTCCAATATAGGCCCCTTTCTGTGTTTTCTAAAATTGCGACAAGGGCGATGCACATGCAATTTGGTTGCAGAAACACCTCCCTGATAATGCAGAAACCACTAGTTATGGATGTTGTATATCTGCCTGGAGCAAAAAAGGGGAGCAAAGATTAGAGTTTTTCCACAATGTATTCTGAATATGACAACACACTATCAGTGCAAGATCAGGAGTGCTACTCAAGGAAACTCACATTAAGCTCTGTGTCTATTCACTAATTCACCACCGTGGGGGAAAACTCAGGGGAGTTCTCATAGGCTGACAGCAAATATAGCCTCCATTTACAGGTTACTTATGAGTGCATTTCACACTACTTTGGATTATAATTGTAAGGTTCATTTGAATGTCCTGATTAATATGTCTATGTTTTTGTCGAAAATGTACTACTTTGTATTTAAAAATGACTTCAATCAGTAAAATGTTCTTTGGCTATTATTCTAAAATGGATGACATTTTTTTTAAATGATCTATCTTCAGACAATACCCCATAATGACATCACAATACCCCATAATGACATCACACCAAAATAGTACCCCATAACAGTGAATAAAGTTTAGAAATGCTTGCTTACCAGGGAACTTTTGGCTAAACCAACTATATCATCCTACGACCAATAAGCATACTACAAACTCAATGTACGTCACAAATAGTACAGTTAGTATGAGTATTCCAACACAGCTCAGGTCTCTGGGCTGCCATTTTGTTTCTGTTTAAATCCTAGGTTTCCCCTTTAAAAAAGCCACACAACAAACAACCAATCTGCAGTTAAAACAATAACAAAGCTGTCATTATTTTTTTACTCCAATGTTTAGAAACAAATTTCAGATTTCCCCTTTAACACCACACACATCAGTCCCACAACTGCCTCTGTTTTTAACACAGTAACGGTACCTACAGTTGAAGTCGAAAGTTTACATACACCTTAGCCAAATACATTTAATCTCATCACAATTCCTGACATTTAATCCTAGTAAAAATTCCCTGTCTTAGGTCAGTTAGGATCACCACTTTATTTTAAGAATGTGAAATGTCAAAATAATGGTAGAGAGAATGATTTATTTCAGCTTTTACATCATCAAATTCCCAGTGGGTCAGAAGTTTACATACACTCAATTAGTATTTGGTAGCATCGCCTTTAAATTGTTTAACTTGGGTCAAACGTTTCAGGTAGCCTTCCACAAGCTTCCCACAATAAGTTGGGTGCATTTTGGCCCATTCCTCCTGACAGAGCTGGTGTAACTGTGTCAGGTTTGTAGGCCTCCTTGCTCGCACACGCTTTTTCAGTTCTGCCCACACATTTTCTATACGATTGAGGTCAGGGCTTTGTGAGGGCCACTCCAATACCTTGACTTTGTTGTCCTTCAGCCATTTTGCCACAATTTTGGAAGTATGCTTGGGGTCATTGTCCATTTGGAAGACCCATTTGCGACCAAGCTTTAACTTCCTGACTGATGTCTTGAGATTTTGCTTCAATATATCCACATCATTTCCCCACCTCATGATGCCATCTATTTTGTGAAGTGCACTAGTCTCTCCTGCAGCAAAACACCCCCACAAACATGATGCTGCCACCGCCTTGCTTCATAGTTGGGATGGTGAGCTTTGGCTTGCAAGCCTCTTCGTTTTTCTTCCAAACATAACGATGGTCATTATGTCCAAACAGTTCTATATTTGTTTCATCAGACCAGAGGACATTTCTCCAAAAAGTATGATTCACTGATGTGGCCATCAACCTCCTCCTTCACATCTGACTCCTGATGATCGACCTCCTCCTTCACATCTGACTCCTGATGATCAACCTCCTCCTTAACATCTGACTCCTGATGATCAACCTCCTCCTTCACATCTGACTCCTGATGATCAACCTCCTCCTTCACATCTGACTCCTGATGATCAACCTCATCCTTCACATCTGACTCCTGATGATCAACCTCCTCCTTCACATCTGACTCCTGATGATCAACCTCCTCCTTCACATCTGACTCCTGATGATCAATCTCCTCCTTCACATCTGACTCCAGTGATCAATCCAGAGCGTCTTCTTTTTGGGGGGGGAATCCCGATGGACGTCATCGAATAGGCCGTCATCACAACCACCACCCACAAGTGAATTGTCATTCGGGTTATCAATAGGAAGAGCATCAGCAATATGTCCTGTCTGGTAACTTGTCTCGTTCAATGGATTTACATTGGCAGGTGCACAGGGAGAAACCCCATTAAAAAAACTCAGTCGATCTCAAACTGTGGAAAAACTTTTGGAAGTCTTTATCAAAGTCTGTGGCCTGTGATGTTGGGACAAATGATAGTCCCTTATTATACAAGCGACAAAATTCACAAATTCTACAGCACAACGGCAGAGTCGTGGAGACTTTTGACTGGTACCATTATTTTCTCATGCAATTACAGTAGGTTGTACCCAATTGGTTTTCTCTCTAGGTCGTGTCAGTAGGTTACAGTAGGTTGTACCCAATTGGTTCTCTCTCTAGGTCATGTCAGTAGGTTACAGTAGGTTGTACCCAATTGGTTTTCTCTCTAGGTCATGTCAGTAGGTTACAGTAGGTTGTACCCAATTGGTTTTCTCTCTAGGTCATGCCAGTAGGTTACAGTAGGTTGTACCCAATTGGTTGTCTCTCTAGTGGAAACAATTATCAACCCAATGTGGAAAGTGTTGAATTTGGTCAACAACAAAATTAATGGCTTATTTGCTACATGAGGTTTACTTGATCTAACAGAAGTGTCGTAATAATTAAATTGTTATGTGGACACGTGACATACCGACAACTTTGATAAAAAACACTATAGGAGTTGTCTCCAGATCGCTATGCATATTCATGCTCGTAGCTTAGCATCTCTCTCCATTGAATACAGGCGGTTGACGACAACAACCCTCATAGAATATAAACAATAGATAACAATAATAATAAGATCCACCAATCCAAAGAAAGGATAGGCGGGAGCTAGACAACCCACAGTGCCGCTTTGTGGACAACGACTCCGCTTGTTAGGGCAGAGACTTATTGTCAGTATATCCATAATCGTTGGTGTAGCCAACCCAACTCTCGCATGGCACTATTGAGGGGCACTGTGTGTAGTAAATCATAACTACATTAAAATCACTACATGCCGTGGCCCCCAGATAGACCCTTCTCAAATATATATGTTAAGTCACTTTTTGAAAACGGAACGGAGAAAACAAGGGGTAGCTTGCTCTCTACGTCGTCTGATTCTAGACATATCAGTCATCATCCTAGGGCCCTCCCTTGATGAGGTATTGACGAGCCAACTCCGAATATCCAAAGTGAAAACCCAATTTAAGGCGGTACTTACTGATGTAAATCAGATCTCCTACCTCCACCTCTTCATCTTTCAATGTGACAGAAATCTCCCCTTCCTTCTTCACGTCAAAAACGGCACCCTCTTTCTCATCCTCCTCTTTCACTGTAACGTCTTCTTCTTTAACTGTAACAGCCTCGCCCTCAATTTATTTTTTAACTGTGACATCCTCCTCTTTCACTGTGAACGCGTCTTCCTCTTTCACTGTAACAGCCTCGCCCTCAATTTATTTTTTAACGGTGACATCCTCCTCTTCCTTCTCCTCTTTCACGACAATGTTCAGCCCCAGAGCTTCTTTCTCCGTCCAGCAGAGCTCTTTAGCAGGAGGGGAGAAGCTTACTGACCTCATGTTCGGGGATATTAGCTAGCTAGCTATCATTAGCGACTAAGCTAGTGCTAATTTAACCAGCCAGCTACTATATCTGACTAATTAAAAAAAAACGTAACATTAAAATAAATAGGCTAACAAGTATATACGATAGAAGTGTGTCTAAAACACAGCAGCTAATATACACCGAAAGCGTAAAAACAGCTTGAATCTTTCGGCTACGTTGGCTAGCAAGCTACCGAGGTGGTTGACTTGTTGTTTTTGATGAACCGTCCACTACATTATACGTCACGATAGCAGCATCGCTGGCTCTGCTGACGAGTGGGAAATGCAGAGAGCAACATCGCCGTCTGCTGACTGGAGTGGGAAATGCAGTTGAGGAAATGGATTTCATTAAATAATGCTAATATATTGAGACATACAAAGACAGGAATGTGTTGATTGATTAGTGCGAATACATTTTCTTTTACTACAGCACATTTAAGGCAGTTTCATTAAGTCAAACTAAATCTAAATAAGTAGCCAGCCACTGTCAGTCTATACTGCTCCTACATGGTGTAACAATACATCATGTAGATGTATATAATGAACAGACTAGGTCTATACTGCTCCTACATGGTGTAACAATACATCATGTAGATGTATATAATGAATAGACTAGGTCTATACTGCTCCTACATGGTGTAACAATACATCATGTAGATGTATATAATGAACAGACTAGGTCTATACTGCTCCTACATGGTGTAACAATACATCATGTAGATGTATATAATGAACAGACTAGGTCTATACTGCTCCTACATGGTGTAACAATACATCATGTAGATGTATATAATGAACAGACTAGGTCTATACTGCTCCTACATGGTGTAACAATACATCATGTAGATGTATATAATGAACAGACTAGGTCTATACTGTTCCTACATGTTGTAACAATACATCATGTAGATGTATATAATGAATAGACTAGGTCTCTACTGCTCCTACATGGTGTAACAATACATCATGTAGATGTATATAATGAACAGACTAGGTCTATACTGCTCCTACATGGTGTAACAATACATCATGTAGATGTATATAATGAACAGACTAGGTCTATACTGCTCCTACATGGTGTAACAATACATCATGTAGATGTATATAATGAACAGACTAGGTCTATACTGCTACTGTCAGTCTACACTGCTGGTAGACATTGTGTTTGATTCAGACCCTGTCAGTGTGCCAGGTGGACATTGGGTTTGATTCAGACCCTGTCAGTGTGCCAGGTGGATATTGGGTTTGATTCAGACCCTGTCAGTGTGCCAGGTGGTCATTGTGTTTGATTCAGACCCTGTCAGTGTGCCAGGTGGTCATTGTGTTTGATTCAGACCCTGTCAGTGTGTCAGGTGGTGATTGGGTTTGATTCAGACCCTGTCAGTGTGCCAGGTGGTGATTGGGTTTGATTCAGACCCTGCCAGCGTGGCCATTTTTTTTTAGCAAAGCAGGGGGGTGTTGTGAGTAACAGAACTGCCTGAGATGTAGGGGAAGGGAAGCTGCTCACTGATTGGCTGTAGGGACAAGGGTCCCTCCAAAAATCTACCACTAATAGGCCAAGCCTCCACAGACCCTGTCTTGTACTGACAAACAAATCATTTGACATTCAAATATGTCATTTTAAACAGCTCAATTCAATCCAGCTGGGCCTTTTAACACAGACAGTTGTTCCTGCTGTAGATGTTATGCCTTTGTACAGATCTAGGATCAGTTCGTTTTATATGTTCTCTAACACAGACAGTTGTTCCTGCTGTAGATGTTATGCCTTTGTACAGATCTAGGATCAGTTCGTTTTATATGTTCTCTAACACAGACAGTTGTTCCTGCTGTAGATGTTATGCCTTTGTACAGATCTAGGATCAGTTCGTTTTATATGCTCTCTAACACAGACAGTTGTTCCTGCTGGAGATGTTATGCCTTTGCACAGATCTAGGATCAGTTCGTTTTATATGTTCTCTAACACAGACAGTTGTTCCTGCTGGAGATGTTATGCCTTTGCACAGATCTAGGACCAGTTCACCTCCACAATGCATATACAGTACCGGTCAATTGTTTGGACACACCTACAAATTCAATGTTTTTTCTTTATTTTAACTATTGTCTACATTGTACAGATCTAGGATCAGTTTTAACTATTGTCTACATTGTAGAATAATAGTGGAGACATTGAAACTATGAAATAACACATATGGAATCATGTAGTAACCAAACAAGTGGCAGTAGAATGGCTTTACTGAAGATCTCAGTAACTTTCAACGTGGCACCGTCAGAGGATGGCACCTTTCCAACAAGTCAGTTTGTCAAGTTTCTGACCTGCTAGAGCTTCCCCGGTCAACTGTAAGTGCTGTTACTGAGAAGTGGAAACATCTAGGACCAACAACGGCTCAGCCAAGAAGTAGTGGGCCACACAAGTTCACAGAACGGGACCGCCAAGTGCTGAAGCGTGTAACGTGTAAAAATCATCTGTACTTGGTTGCAACACTCACTAACTAGTTCCAAACTGCCTCTGGAAGCAACATCAGCACAAGAAACTGTTTGTCAGGAGCTTCATGAAATGGGTTTCCAGGGCCGAGCAGCTGCATACAAGCCTAAGATCACCATGTGCAATGCCAAGTGTAGGCTTAAGTGGTGTAAAGCTAGCTGCCATTGTACTCTGGAGCAGTGGAAACGTATTCTCTGGAGTGATGAATCATGCTTCAACTTCTAGCAATCCGACGCACTAATCTGGGTTTGGCGGATGCCAGGAGAATGCTACCTGCCCCAATGCATTGTGCCAACTGTAAAGTTTGGTGGAGGAGGAATAATGGTCTGGGGCTGTTTTTCATGGTTTGGGCCCCTTAGTTCCAGTGAAGGGAAATCTTAATGCTACAGCATAGAATGACATTCTAGAGGAATCTGTGCTTCCAACTTTGTGGCAACAGTTTGGGGAAGGCCCTTTCCTGTTTCAGCATGACAATGCCCCGTGCGATAAAGCGAGTTCCATACATGAATGGTTAGTCGAGATTGGTGTGGAAGAACTTCACAAAGCCCTGACTTCAACTCCATCGAACACCTTTGGGATGAATTGGAACGCCGACTGCGAGCCAGGTCTAATCGCCCAACATCAGTGACCATCAGAAACAGGATCTCAATACTAATTTAAAAAATAAATAAAAAAGGATCTCAAAAATGTGTAAACCTGTTTTCGCTTTGTCATTATAGGACACTATGTGTAGATTGACTGAAAAAAAAACTATCTAATCAATTCTAGAAAATGCTCACTAATGCTCTTGTGGCTGAATGGAAGCAAGTCACTGCAGCAATGTTCCAACATCTAGTGGAAAGCCTTCCCAGAAGAGTGGAGGCTGTTATAGCAGCAACGGGGGGACCAACTCCATGCAAATGGCCATGATTTTGGTTAGAGATGTTTGAACAGCAGGTGTCCACATACTTTTGATGATTTAGTGTATATACTGCAGATGGCTGTCTGGCTGGCTGTCTGGCTGGCTGGCTGGCTTGCAGACAGACAGACAGAACATTGGCAGTTATATCCTGCCTGTTTTGCCTTGTACGGGGGTATCGTTGGATGGGGCCACGGTGTCTCCCGACCCCTCCTGTCTCAGCCTCCAGTATTTATGCTGCAGTAGTTTATGTGTCGAGGGGCTAGGGTCAGTCTGTTATATCTGGAGTATTTCTGCTGTTTTATCCTGTGTCCTGTGTGAATTTAAGTATGCTCTGTCTAATTCTCTCTTTCTTTCTCTCTTTTTTTCTCTCTCTTGGTGGACCTGAGCCCTAGGACCATGCCTCAGGACTACCTGGCCTGATGACTCCTTGCTGTCCCTAGTCCACCTGGCCGTGCTGCTGCTCCAGTTTCAACTGTTCTGCCTGCGGCTATGGAACCCTGACCTGTTCACCGGACGTGCTACCTGTCCCAGACCTGCTGTTTTCAACTCTCTAGAGATAGCAGGAGCGGTAGAGATACTCTGAATGATCGGCTACAAAAAGCCAACTGACATTTACTCCTGAGGTGCTGACCTGTTGCACCCTCGACATCCACTTTGATTATTATTATTTGACCCTGCTGGTCATCTATGAATCTTTGAACATCTTGGCCATGTTCTGTTATAATCTCCTTTCTAGGTTTCTTCCTAGGTTCTGGCTATTCTAGGGAGTTTTTCCTAGCCACCGTGCTTCTACACCTGCATTGCTTGCTGTTTGAGGTTTTAGGCTGGGTTTCTGTATAAGCACTTTGAGATATCAGCTGATGTAAGAAGGGCTTACAAAATACATTTGATTTGATTTGAACTACTAGTCACCCCTCCACTCTCTCCCTGAGTCCATGCCCCAGACAGACAGACAGACAGAACTACTAGTCACCCCTCCACTCTCTCCCTGAGTCCAGGCCCCAGACAGACAGACAGAACTACTAGTCACCCCTCCACTCTCTCCCTGAGTCCAGGCCCCAGACAGACAGACAGACAGACAGAACTACTAGTCACCCCTCCACTCTCTCCCGGAGTCCATGCCCCAGACAGACAGACAGACAGACAGAACTACTAGTCACCCCTCCACTCTCTCCCTGAGTCCAGGCCCCAGACAGACAGAACTACTAGTCACCCCTCCACTCTCTCCCTGAGTCCAGGCCACAGACAGACAGACAGACAGACAGAACTACTAGTCACCCCTCCACTCTCTCCCTGAGTCCAGGCCCCAGACAGACAGACAGAACTACTAGTCACCCCTCCACTCTCTCCCTGAGTCCAGGCCCCAGACAGACAGACAGACAGAACTACTAGTCACCCCTCCACTCTCTCCCTGAGTCCAGGCCCCAGACAGACAGACAGACAGACAGACAGACAGACAGACAGACAGACAGACAGACAGACAGAACTACTAGTCACCCCTCCATTCTCTCCCTGAGTCCAGGCCCCAGACAGACAGACAGAACTACTAGTCACCCCTCCACTCTCTCCCTGAGTCTAGGCCCAAGACAGACAGACAGACAGACAGACAGACAGACAGACAGACAGACAGACAGACAGACAGACAGACAGACAGACAGACAGACAGAACTACTAGTCACCCCTCCACTCTCTCCCTGAGTCCAGGCCCCAGACAGACAGACAGAACTACTAGTCACCCCTCCACTCTCTCCCTGAGTCCAGGCCCCAGACAGACAGACAGACAGAACTACTAGTCACCCCTCCACTCTCTCCCTGAGTCCAGGCCCCAGACAGACAGACAGACAGACAGAACTACTAGTCACCCCTCCACTCTCTCCCTGAGTCCAGGCCCCAGACAGACAGACAGACAGACAGACAGACAGACAGACAGACAGACAGACAGACAGACAGACAGACAGACAGACAGACAGACAGACAGACAGACAGACAGACAGAACTACTAGTCACCCCTCCACTCTCTCCCTGAGTCCAGGCCCCAGACAGACAGACAGACAGACAGACAGAACTACTAGTCCCCCCTCCACTCTCTCCCTGAGTCCAGGACCCAGACAGACAGACAGACAGAACTACTAGTCACCCCTCCACTCTCTCCCTGAGTCCAGGCCCCAGACAGACAGACAGAACTACTAGTCACCCCTCCACTCTCTCCCTGAGTCCAGGCCCCAGACAGACAGACAGACAGACAGAACTACTAGTCACCCCTCCACTCTCTCCCTGAGTCCAGGCCCCAGACAGACAGAACAGCAACACCATCAGAACTATAGCAGTCTTCATTCTGAAATGACTCTGGTCTTCTTCAGAAGTAGTGCAGTAGTCTACAGGGTTCAGAACTCACCTTTTTAAACACTTCTTATCACTCATATCATGAGGTTTCACATGCGTTTGGTTACATAGTGTCCAATGTTCTTCTTAGTGATAAAACAGCAACCATTAAGAGTGTTTACTTATCAGACCCACATATATAATAAATATACTATAATATACTATATTCATATTCTTTTAGTACTCACACATGAATCATATCCTGTATGCAGGTCATGTGTTGTTTTGAGCCAGCAGTAAAAACACACTGACAGGACAGTTCCTCTTATGGCCACTAGGTGATAATCTGGTGTCACAGACACAGGACTGTAGACTAGAAAGAAGCATTGCACCAATTATCTCTCCTTTCTCCTAAAGTGTGCACTTGTTCCCTTCACTGAAATGACTGGTAAACTAAATATAATGGAAACGCCCACTTGATAACAGAAGGTAGAGTCCTCTGAGTGGAACGGTGGGAGACAAACAGTACCTCCTCTCCCTTTCTCCCATCCTCCTCTTCTCTCTCTCCTCTTTTCTCTTCTCTCTCTCCTCCTCTCCTCTCCTCTACTCTCCCTTTCTCCCCCCCCTCTCCTCAGATTTTTTCCCTCCTCTCCTCTTCTCCTCTTCTCTCCCTCCCCTCTCCCCTTCTCCCCACTCTCCTCTCCTGTTCTCCCCCTCTCCTCTTTTCCACACTCTCCTCTTCTCTCCCCCCTCTCCTCTCCTATTCTCCCCCTCCACTCCCATTTTCCCTCCCCGCCCCTCTTCTCTTAGAGAGGGAGGAGGGGGGAGATGGGAGGGAGACAGAGAGGGGGGGGAAGGGAAGTAGGGTAGAGAGGGAGGAGGGGGGAGATGGGAGAGAGACAGAGAGGTTGGGAGGGGAAGGGAAGTGGGGTAAAGAGGGAGGAGGGGGGAGATGGGAGAGAGACAGAGAGGGGGGAGGGGAAGGGAAGTAGGGTAGAGAGGGAGGAGGGGGGAGATGGGAGAGAGACAGAGAGGGGGGAGGGGAAGGGAAGTAGGGTAGAGAGGGAGGAGGGGGGAGATGGGGGAGAGACAGAGAGGGGAGAGGTGAAGGGAAGTAGGGTAGAGAGGGAGGAGGGGGGAGATGGGAGGGAGACAGAGAGGGGGGAGGGGAAGGGAAGTAGGGTAGAGAGGGAGGAGGGGGGAGATGGGAGGGAGACAGAGAGGGAGGAGGGGAAGGGAAGTAGGGTAGAGAGGGAGGAGGGGGGAGATGGGAGAGAGACAGAGAGGGGGGAGGGGAAGGGAAGTAGGGTAGAGATGGAGGAGGGGGGAGATGGGAGGGAGACAGAGAGGGGGGAGATGGGAAAGAGACAGAGAGGGGGGAGGGGAAGGGAAGTAGGGTAGAGAGGGAGGAGGGGGGAGATTGGAGGGAGACAGAGAGGGGGGAGGGGAAGGGAAGTAGGGTAGAGGGGGAGGAGGGGGGAGATGGGAGGGAGACAGCGAGGGGGGAGGGGAAGTAGGGTAGAGAGGGAGGAGGGGGGAGATGGGAGGGAGACAGAGGGGGGAGGGGAAGGGAAGTAGGGTAGAGAGGGAGGAGGGGGGAGATGGGAGGGAGACAGAGAGGGGGGAGATGGGAGAGAGACAGAGAGGGGGAGGGGAAGGGAAGTAGGGTAGAGAGGGAGGAGGGGGGAGATGGGAGGGAGACAGAGAGGGGGAGGGGAAGGGAAGTAGGGTAGAGAGGGAGGAGGGGGGAGATGGGAGGGAGACAGAGAGGGGGAGGGGAAGGGAAGTAGGGTAGAGAGGGAGGAGGGGGGAGATGGGAGAGAGACAGAGAGGGGGGAGGGGAAGGGAAGTAGGGTAGAGAGGGAGGAGGGGGGAGATGGGGGAGAGACAGAGAGGGGAGAGGTGAAGGGAAGTAGGGTAGAGAGGGAGGAGGGGGGAGATGGGAGGGAGACAGAGAGGGGGAGGGGAAGGGAAGTAGGGTAGAGAGGGAGGAGGGGGGAGATGGGAGGGAGACAGAGAGGGAGGAGGGGAAGGGAAGTAGGGTAGAGAGGGAGGAGGGGGGAGATGGGAGGGAGACAGAGAGGGGGAGGGGAAGGGAAGTAGGGTAGAGAGGGAGGGGGGAGATGGGAGGGAGACAGAGAGGGGGAGGGGAAGGGAAGTAGGGTAGAGAGGGAGGAGGGGGGAGATGGGAGAGAGACAGAGAGGGGGGAGGGGAAGGGAAGTAGGGTAGAGAGGGAGGAGGGGGGAGATGGGAGGGAGACAGAGAGTGGGGAGGGGAAGGGAAGTAGGGTAGAGAGGGAGGAGGGGGGAGATGGGAGGGAGACAGAGAGGGGGGAGGGGAAGGGAAGTAGGGTAGAGAGGGAGGAGGGGGAGATGGGAGAGAGAGAATATATTTTTATCACTGACTTCTCACCAGTGATGTCATCATAACCAGTAACCTGTTCCTCTCTTGGCCCAGCCCAGCCTGACCCTGACATATAGCATCAGGCCTGTTGAGTTGACTTGGGTAACAGACCTCTAGCTTCTACACCACATCCCCCCTTCTCCTGCTCTAACATGAGACCTCATCAGTACTCATTTTGGGTGCTGGTACTGTTTATATTGAGGTGCTGGAACATTAAGCCAATATTCTATAAGAGGTGAACTCAAGCAGTAGAAAGTTAGAGGTGATATAATAGGACACACTATGTGTAACTTTGCTGCTCTGCCAGCAGTTTCCTGTGGAGTTTTTCTAATGTCAGTGTTTCCTGTATGTAGGTGGGTTTAACTGATCTTATCTGCTTAAAAGTGTGTCACATCATATAATTAAGGAAGTAATGAGATAGAAGTCATATAGCCGAGCAGTATTTCTCATGAGGGGGAGGGAGAGGAGAGAGAGAGAGAGAGAGAGAGAGAGGACTTACTGACAGACTGGGTTGTGAGAAGGAGACACGGGAGGAAGAAGAGAGATGGGAGAGAGAGATAGGACTTACTGACAGACTGGGTTGTGAGAAGGAGACAAGGGAGAAGGAAGAGAGATGGGAGAGAGAAACGCAGCAAAAAAATAAATGTCCCTTTTTCAGGACCCTGTCTTTCAGAGATAATTTGTAAAAATCCAAATAATTAGACAGATCTTCATTGTAAAGGGTTTAAACACTGTTTCCCTGCTTATTCAATGAACCAAAAACAGTTAATGAACATGCACCTATGTAACAGTCTTTAAGACACTAACAGCTTACAGATGGTAGGCAATTATTAAGGTCACAGTTATGAAAACTTAGAACACTAAAGAGGCCTTTCAACTGACTGTGAAAAACACCAAAAGAAAGATGCCCAGGGTCCCTGCTCATCTTCCTGAACGTCCCTTAGGCATGCTGCAAGAGGGCATGAGGACAGCAGAAGTGGCCAGGGCAATAAATTGCAATGTCCGTACTGTGAGACGCTTAAGACAGCGCTGCAGGGAAACAGGACGGACAGCTGATCATCCTCGCAGTGGCAGACCACGTGTAACAACATCTGCACAGGATCGGTACATCCAAACATCACACCTACGGGACAGGTACAGGATGGCAACAGCAACTGTCCGAGTTACACCAGGAATGCACAATCCCTCCATCAGTGCTCAGACTGTCCTCAATAGGCTGAGAGAGGCTGGACTGAGGGCTTGTAGGCCTGTTGTAACGCAGGTCCTCACCAGACATCACCGGCAACAACGTTGCATATGGGCATAAACCCTCCGTCGCTGGACCAGACAGGACTGGCAAAAGTGCTCTTCACTGACAAGTCGCTGTTTTGTCTCACCAGGGGTGAGGAAGGAATGACCGTTTACACCGAGGCCTGTACTCTGGATCGAGATCGATTGGAGGTGGAGGGTCCGTCATGGTCTGGGGCGGTGTGTCACAGCATCATCGGACTGAGCTTGTTGTCATTGCAGGCAATGTCAATGCTGTGCGTTACAGGGAAGACATCCTCCTCCCTCACGTGGTACCCTTCCTGCAGGCTCATCCTGACATGACCCTCCAGCATGACAATGCCACCAGCCATACTGCTCGTTCTGTGCGTGATTTCCTGCAGGACAGGAATATCAGTGTTCTGCCATGGCCAGTGAAAAGCCCTGATCTCAATCCCATTGAGCACGTCTGGGACCTGTTGGATCGGAGGGTGAGGGCTAGGTCATGTCTGGGAACTGAAATGTCTGGGAACTTGAAGGTGCCTTGGTGGAAGAGTGGGGTAACATCGCAAAGCAAGAACTAGCAAATATGGTGCAGTCCATGAGGAGGAGATGCACTACAGTACTTAATGCAGCTGGTGGCCACACCAGATACTGACTGTGACTTTTGATTTTGACCCCCTCCCCCCTTTGTTCAGGGACACATTATTCAATTTCTGTTAGTCACATGTCTGTGGAACTTGTTCATTTTATGTCTCAGTTGTTGAATCTTGCTATGTTCATACAAGTATTTACACATGTTAAGTTTGCTGAAAATAAACGCAGTTGACAGTGAGAGGACGTTTCTTTTTTTGCTGAGTTTAGTTCTTACTGACAGACTGGGTTGGTAGAAGGAGACAAGAGAGGAGGGAGAGAGAGATGAGAGAGAGATATGACTCACTGACAGAGTGGGTTGGTAGAAGGAGACAGGGGAGGAGGGAGAGATAGACTGACATTTAAATCAGCTGAATATATTTGTATCACTGACTTTTCACCAGTGATGTCATCATAACCAGTAACCTGTTCCTCTCTTGTCCCAGCCCAGCCTGACCCTGACATATAGCATCAGGCCTGTAGAGTTGACTTGGGTAACAGACCTCTAGCTTCTACACCACATCCCCCCTTCTCCTGCTCTAACATGAGACCTCATCAGCACTCATTTTGGGTGCTGGTACTGTTTATATTTAGGTGCTGGAACATTAAGCCAATATTCTATAAGAGGTGAACTCAAGCAGTAGAAAGTTAGAGCTGATATTATAGATGTGATATTATAGGACACACTATGTGAAACGTTGCTGCTCTGCCAGCAGTTTCCTGTGGAGTTTTTCTAATGTCAGTGTTTCCTGTAGGTAGGTTGGTTTAACTGATCTTATCTGCTTAAAGGTTTGTCATCATAGAAATAAGGAAGTAATGATATATAAGTCATAAAGCCTAGCAGTATTTTCCACACTTCAGTCGACTCTTCATGACAGTCTTGTTTCGCTCAGCGGAGCCCCAGTTAGAGACAGATATGATACCTGCAGTGGTACTGACCATCCTGTTGTGGAGCACAGGTAGGAGGCTGTTACGTTGATAGACACTTGTGACAGTTACTGAGATATGTTTTGATATTGTAAGATATATTACCATTTGCAGGGCTAGTAAAATAACATACAACTGGAAGCAGACAGTAAAAATGTGTCTCAAAGCAGGACAATGATGTGATCACCTGTAAATGTACTTTACTGTAGCCTAACTGTCCATCTGGGGACAGGCACTAATGTCAGTTAAGTTGTGATGGTGTCATGCATCTGACTGTTGTATATTCAGAATGTCAATGATTGATTGTATCTGTCTCTATGTAAATGAATGAGAGTTTATATTATATATTATATTGTTGTTATGTTAGAGTAGGAGAAGGGGAGGGGGGATCGATGCCAGAGGTCTGTGACCTGAGTCAAGCTCAACAGGCCTGATGCTACATGTCAGGAAGAGAGAGAGAAGTGGAGAGGAGCAGAGAGATAGAGAGGGGAGGGGGTGGGGATGGCAGAGGGGAGGGGAGGGGACAGAGCCACAGGAAGTAGGAGGGGACAGAGCCACAGGAAGTAGGAGGGGACATAGCCACAGGAAGTAGGAGGGGACATAGCCACAGGAAGTAGGAGGGGACAGAGCCACAGGAAGTAGGAGGGGACAGAGCCACAGGAAGTAGGAGGGGACAGAGCCACAGGAAGTAGGAGGGGACAGAGCCACAGGAAGTAGGAGGGGACAGAGCCACAGGAAGTAGGAGGGGACAGAGCCACAGGAAGTAGGAGGGGACAGAGCCACAGGAAGTAGGAGGGGACAGAGCCACCGGAAGTCGGAGGAGACAGAGCCACGGGAAGTAGGAGGGGACAGAGCCACGGGAAGTAGGAGGGGACAGAGCCACGGGAAGTAGGAGGGGACAGAGCCACGGGAAGTAGGAGGGGACAGAGCCACGGGAAGTAGGAGGGGACAGAGCCACGGGAAGTAGGAGGGGACAGAGCCACGGGAAGTAGGAGGGGACAGAGCCACGGGAAGTAGGAGGAGACAGAGCCACAGGAAGTAGGAGGGGACAGAGCCACGGGAAGTAGGAGGGGACAGAGCCACGGGAAGTAGGAGGGGACAGAGCCACGGGAAGTAGGAGGGGACAGAGCCACGGGAAGTAGGAGGGGACAGAGCCACGGGAAGTAGGAGGGGACAGAGCCACGGGAAGTAGGAGGGGACAGAGCCACGGGAAGTAGGAGGGGACAGAGCCACAGGAAGTAGGAGGGGACAGAGCCACAGGAAGTAGGAGGGGACAGAGCCACAGGAAGTAGGAGGGGACAGAGCCACAGGAAGTAGGAGGGGACAGAGCCACAGGAAGTAGGCGATCTGAAAACGAATTAAAAGTATAAAAAAGTAGTCCAGTAGTGTATCAGTGGTTTGATAGAGCTTCTGTAGGAGACCAACATTAACTTCTTACCTATAGGTCTACATCATCATCCTCTGTCTGCATCCTAATCCCTACCTGTAGTCTACCTACCTCTGGTATAATGCATTTCCACCTCTCACTCCATCAGTGTTGCTCTGTCTGCATCCTAATCCCTACCTGTAGTCTACCTACCTCTGGTATAATGCATTTCCACCTCTCACTCCATCAGTGTTACTCTGTCTGCATCCTAATCCCTACCTGTAGTCTACCTACCTCTGGTATAATGCAGTTCCACCTCTCACTCCATCAGTGTTGCTCTGTCTGCATCCTAATCCCTACCTGTAGTCTACCTACCTCTGGTATAACTTCCTGTGGCTATGTCCCCTCCTACTTCCTGTGGCTCTGTCCCCTCCTACTTCCTGTGGCTCTGTCCCCTCCCCTCTGACTTCCTGACGGGCCACCACCAGGTGGTAAGGTTAGGTAACAACACATCCGCCACGCTGATCCTCAACACAGGGGGCTGTGTGCTCAGTCCCCTCCTGTACTCCCTGTTCACTCATGACTGCACCCCGAGGCATGACTCCAACACCATTAAGTTTGCCGATGACACAACAGTGGTAGGTCTGATCACTGACAACAGTGTGACAGCCTATAGGGAGGAGGTCAGAGACCTGGCCGTGTGGTGCCAGGACAACAATCTCTCCCTCAACGTGATCAAGACAAAGGAGATGATTGTGAAAGACAGGAAAAGGAGGACCGAGCACGTCCCCATTCTCATCAACGGGGCTGTAGTGGAGCAGGTTGAGAGCTTCAAGTTCCTTGGTGTCCACATCACCAACATCCTAACATGGTCCAAACACACGAAGACAGTCGTGAAGAAGGCACGACAAAAGGAGACTGAAAAGATTTGGCATGGGTCCTCAGATCCTCAAAAGGTTCTACAGCTGCACCATCGAGAGCATCCTGACGGTTTGCATCACTGCCTGGTATGGCAACTGATCGATCTCTGACCGCATGACACTATAGAGGGTAGTGCGTACGGCCCAGTACATCACTGGGTCAAGCTTCCTGCCATCCAGGACCTCTATACCAGGCGGTGTCAGAGGAAGGCCATAAAAATGGTCAAAGACTCCTGTCACCCTAGTCATAGTCTGTTCTCTCTGCTACCACACGGCAAGTCTAGGTCCAAGAGGCTTCTAAACATCTTCTACACCCAAGCCATAAGACTCCTGAACATCTAATCAAATGGCTACCCAGACTATTTGCATTGTCCCCCCCTTCGCCTACGCTGCTGCTACTCTCTGTTATTATCTATGTATAGTCACTTTAATAACTCTACCTACATGTACATATTACCTCAATAACCTTGACACCGGTGACCCGCACATTGACTCTGCACCGGTACCCCGGTACCACTAGGGCCCTCTCAACCAGCTGGTTACACTAGTGCCCTCTCATCCAGCCGTCTCCACTAGTGCCCTCTCAACCAGCTGGCTCCACTAGTGCCCTCTCAACCAGCTGGTTCCACTAGTGCCCTCTCAACCAGCTGGCTACACTAGTGCCCTCTCAACCAGCTGGCTACACTAGGGCCCTCTCAACCAGCTGGCTCCACTAGTGCCCTCTCAACCAGCCGGCTCCACTAGGGCCCTCTCAACCAGCTGGCTACACTAGGGCCCTCTCAACCAGCCGGCTCCACTAGGGCCCTCTCAGCCAACCGGCTCCACTAGGGCCCTCTCATCCAGCTGGCTACACTAGGGCCCTCTCAGCCAGCTGGTGTCTGTAGGAGAGTGTGAGATGTGTGTACAAAAAGTAGAATGTCAAGGGAAATGAACTAAAGTGATAAATCTAGTCCTAGGTTGTATTTACTGTGGTGTTTGTTCTCCACTGGTTACCCTGTTCTCATCGCAACAGGTCACACATTCTGCTGACATGATTGCACACTGTGGTATTTTACCTAACAGATACGGGAGCTTGTCAATATTATATTTGTTTTCAAATTATTTTGGGGTCCTTGTAATCTGAGGGAAATATGTGGCTGTAACGGCTGTCTAATTCCTCGGATGAGGAGAAGGAGTAAGGGTCGGACCAAAACGCAGCGTTGAATGTAGACATAATGATTTATTACAGAAAGACGAAACACGAAAACTCTTACACAAACTACAAAACAATAAACGACGTAGACAGACCTGAACTTGAGAACTTACATATAGACAACGAAGAACGCACGAACAGGAAAGACTAGCCAAACGAATGAACAAACGAAACAGTCCTGTGTGGTGCAACGGACACAGACACAGGAACAATCACCCACAAACAAACAGTGAGAACAGCCAACCTTAATATGGTTCTCAATCAGAGGAAACGTCAAACACCTGCCTCTAATTGAGAACCATATCAGGCAACACATTAAACCCAACATAGAAACACATAACATAGAATGCCCACCCCAACTCACGCCCTGACCAACTAAACACATACAAAAACAAGGAAAACAGGTCAGGTACGTGACAGTGTCTCTTATATCGTTGTACGTTTGGCAGGAGGTTAGAAAGTACAGCTCAGTTTCCACCTCATTTTGTGGCAGTGGGCACATAGCCTGTCTTCTCTCTGCCTGTTTCAATCCTTTCTCTATAGCAAGGCTCACTTCATTTGTATATTGTACATTTTTTCCCCAGTTTTCTATCAGATAGTCTGTCACCATGTAATGTCTGTTTAGGGCCAAATAGTCTTGGGATTTTTATATTTTGCGGGAAAAAGATCAGGAAACTCATATTAATATTTTACATGTATTTAACCCTTATTTTCTACACTAAACTATCTCCATATATACTTCCATAAATGTGTTAAACTGGTACCAGGAGACCTTCAGACGAGTCTTGTAAAGCTTGTGGGCGTCCTAGATCAAACCAACCTGTACGTGTTCCTGAGAGACTCACCTTTCCATAGTGGTGTCATGTTAGTGTGTCCTAGATCAATACAACCTGTACGTGTTCCTGAGAGACTCACCTTTCCATAGTGGGGTCATGTTAGTGTGTCCTAGATCAATACAACCTGTACGTGTTCCTGAGAGACTCACCTTTCCATAGTGGGGTCATGTTAGTGTGTCCTAGATCAAACCAACCTGTACGTGTTCCTGAGAGACTCACCTTTCCATAGTGGGGTCATGTTAGTGTGTCCTAGATCAATACAACCTGTATGTGTTCCTCAGAGACTCACCTTTCCATAGTGGGGTCATGTTAGTGTGTCCTAGATCAATACAACCTGTATGTGTTCCTGAGAGACTCACCTTTCCATAGTGGGGTCATGTTAGTGTGTCCTAGATCAATACAACCTGTACGTGTTCCTGAGAGACTCACCTTTCCATAGTGGGGTCATGTTAGTGTGTCCTAGATCAATACAACCTGTATGTGTTCCTGAGAGACTCACCTTTCCATAGTGGGGTCATGTTAGTGTGTCCTAGATCAATACAACCTGTACGTGTTCCTGAGAGACTCACCTTTCCATAGTGGGGTCATGTTAGTGTGTCCTAGATCAAACCAACCTGTACGTGTTCCTGAGAGACTCACCTTTCCATAGTGGGGTCATGTTAGTGTGTAGTCCAAACGGTTCTGACACTACAGACAGAAGTTGGCAGATGGACTGTATGACTTCAGACGATGCTTATGGGGTCGTAGAGCAAAACGGAGAACATCATCGTGTTCCTGAGTCTCATCTTTCCACAGTTTACAGGCCAAACTGATCGGACGTTACAGATTTCCACACGACCACAGAAAATGTAGGCTAAGGGTTAAATTGTAAATGAAAAGAGCATCTACCAAACATGGATTGTGTGTGTGGGGGTACAGAGATGTGGTAGTCATATAATAATCATGCTGTGGTCTACATTTAGTTCATCATCAAGCAGACCAGATCATTAGAGATGGTGGGAGAGCCTGTTAGGCTGTTTAAAATGGAACAATATCATTTATATACTATAGCATGAGACTAATACCTATATATACATTTAACAGGATTTGAGTGACGTTTTCTAAATTGTTTTATAATAAATATATATAATACATTTTCACTGAGACATCATGGTGTGTACATCAATTTAAATCCCAACTTGTAATGAAAGTATAAATAATAAAAATCCACAATGTATTGGACAGGCCTATGAGGTCTAAAGGTCTGTCTTTCCAAGACATTCTGTTCATCTGCAAGCAGACCTGATGATTCTAGATGGTGGGAGAGCCTGTTATTTAAAATGGAAGAATATAACTTACTGTAGCCTATATAATGTAACAATGACAATAATCCCTTCATATATACTGTAGTTGAAGGTTATTTTAGTGTCATAAAAAGTGTTGATTAAAACAAATCAGGATGTTTGGTGGATGGATTCAGTGTAGATGTTCTGCTGTGTATCGAGGGGTTTATATGAAAGTGGTAGATTTGTAATTCTTTACAAGAGAAAGTTCTGGATTACTTTTCTTTGGGTGACCTCAGGCTACGGTCTTTGACAATTCAGCTACTTTGGTAACAGTCCTACTGTAATGGTCTGGGTGCAGAAGAGTCAGGACAGCAGAGATGAGTAACACAAGTAACTTTACATGTCCTAATACCGAGTCCACAATTTATTTTACCTTTATTTAACTAGGCAAGTCAGTTAAGAACAAATTCTTATTTTCAATGACGGCCTAAGAACAGTGGGTTAACTACCTGTTCAGGTATAGAACAACAGATTTGTACCTTGTCAGCTCGGGGATTTGAACTTGCAACCTTCCAGTTACTAGTCCAGTTACTAGTCCAACGCTCTAACCAGAGCGTAGGCTACCCTGCCACCCCAATAACAGACCGAACATACATAAAACAATCACTCACAAAAAACAGAGGGTTAAATAATGAACATGTCATTTGGAATTGGAACCAGGTGTGTAAAAAAAAGACAAAACAAATGAAAAGTGGATCGGCGATGGCTAGAAGGCCGGTGACGTCGACCGCCGAACGCCGCCCAAACAAGGAGAGGAACCGACTTCTGCGGAAGTCGTAACAGTCCCCCCCCCTCCCCTTGACGTGCAGGGCGATCCGGATGGAGACGGTGGAACTCCCGCAGCAACGAAGGGTCCAAAATGTCCTCCACCGGCACCCAGTATCTCTCCTCCGGACCGTACCCCTCCCACTCCACAAGGTACTGAAGGCCTTTCGCCCGACGCCTCGAGTCCAGTATGGCTCGAAAAGCATACGCCGGGGCCCCCTCGATGTCCAGAGGGGACGGAGGAACCACCTGCACCTCAGACTCCTGGAGTGGACCAGCCACCACCGGCCTGAGGAGAGACACATGGAACGAGGGGTTAATACGGTAATCGAGGGGAAGCTGTAACCTGTAGCAAACCTCGTTCAGTCTCCTCAGGACTTTGAATGTCCCCACAAACCGTGGGCCCAGCTTCCGGCAGGGCAGGCGGAGAGGCAGGTTCCGTTACAGGTGCACAAGAGCGGCGTCCCAGGTCTCCTCCGAGCGCTTAAACCATTCGTCCACCGCAGGAGCCTCGATCTGGCTCTGATGCCAAGGTGACAGAAACGGCTGATACCCCAGTACGCACTGGATGGGGGAGAGGTTAGTGGAGGAGTGGCAGAGCAAGTTTTGGGCCATCTCTGCCCAGGGGATGAACGCCGCCCGCTGCCCGGTACTCTCGGGGTGAAAACCTGAGGTAAGGCTGACCGAGACCCCCAGACGTTCCATGAACGCCCTCCAGACCCTTGACGTGAACTGGGGACCTCGATCAGACACTATATCCTCAGGCACCCCATAGTGCCGGAAGACGTGTGTAAACAGGGCCTCCGCAGTCTGTAGAGCCGTAGGGAGACCGGGCAAAGGAAGGAGACGGCAGGACTTAGAGAACTGATCCACAACGACCAGGATCGTGAGGGAGGAAGATCCGTGAGGAAGTCCACCGACAGGTGAGACCACGGTCGTATTGGAATGGGTAAGGGCTGTAACTTCCCTCTGGGAAGGTGGAGGGGAGTGGGCTCTGTACGTAACGCTCGATGTCCGCGTCCAGCTCCCACACCACCGGTGCCACCAGGCAAGAGGCCGGAAGTATGGGAGTGTGATCTATGGACCGCTCCTCTGTGTCATATATCCGGGACAGTGCGTCTGCCTTAACGTTCTGGGAACCTGGTTTGTAGGACAGGGTGAAAACAAAATGGGTGAAGAACATGGCCCACCTTGCCTGGCGAGGGTTCAGTCTCCTCGCTGCCCGGATGTACTCCAGATTGCGGTGGTCAGTCCAGATGAGAAAAGGGTGTTTAGCCCCTCAAGCCAATGTCTCCACACCTTCAGAGCCTTGACAACAGCCAACAGCTCCCGGTCCCCCACATCATAGTTTCGCTCCGCCGGGCTGAGCTTCTTCTGAAAAGAAAGCACAGGGGCAGAGCTTTAGTGGCGTACCCGAGCGCTGAGAGAGCACGGCTCCTATCCCAGATCCGGATGAGCAGCACGGGAGCCGAGGTAAACAGAGCCCTCAGGTGACCAAAAGCTATGTCTGCCTCAGCCGTCCACTGCAGTCGCACCGGTCCCCCCTTCAGCAGTGAGGTAATGGGAGTCGCTACCTGAACAAAGCCCCGGATAAACCTCCGGTAGTAGTTGGCAAACAGAAACCGCTGCACTTCCTTTACCGTGGTGGGAGTCGGCCAATTACGCACAGCTGAAATGCAGTCACTCTCCATCTCCACCCCTGAAGTGGAAATGCGGTACCCTAGAAGGAGACGGACTGTTGGAAGAACAGACATTTCTCAGCCTTGACGTACAGGTCATGCTCCAACAGTCGACCAAGCAGCCTGAGCACCAGGGACACATGCTCGGCGAGTGTAGCGGAGTATATCAGAATGTCATCGATATACACCACTACACCCTGCCCATGCAGGTCCCGGAAAATCTGGTCTACAAAGGCCTGGAAGACTGATGGAGCATTCGTCAACCCGTACTGCATGACGAGGTACTCATAGTGCCCTGAGGTGGTACTAAAAGCCGTCTTCCACTCGTCCCCCTCCCGGATACGCACCTGGTTGTAAGCGCTCCTGAGATCCAATTTTGTGAAGAAGCGCGCCCCGTGCATTGACTCTATCGCACTGGATATGAGAGGCAGGAGGTAGCTGTACCTCACAGTGATTTGGTTGATCCCTCGATAGTCAAAGCACGGGCGCAGACCTCCATCCTTCTTCACCGCCAGATCAAGGACAGGGACCGACTTCGGCGGAAGTCGTGACACCTACAAGTGTCACCTTTTGTAACAACTGATTTACTTAACAAAAGGCACTTCTCAATATGTGATCCAGGTGTCTTAGTTCACTGAAATGGTAGACTAACGGTTAAATTGTAAATGAAAAGAGCATCTGCCAAACATGGATTGTGTGTGTGGGGGGTACAGAGATGTGGTAGTCATATAATAATCATGCTGTGGTCTACATTTAGTTCATCATCAAGCAGACCAGATCATTAGAGATGGTGGGAGAGCCTGTTAGGCTGTTTAAAATGGAACAATATCATTTATATACTGTAGCATGAGACTAATACCTCTATACACATTTAACAGGATCTGAGTGACGTTTTCTAAATTGTTTTATAATAAATATATATTATACATTTTCACTGAGACATCATGCTGTGTACATCAATTTAAATCCCAACTTGTAATGAAAGTATAAATAATAAAAAATCAACAATGTATTGGACAGGCCTATGAGGTCTAAAGGTCTGTCTTTCCAAGACATTCTGTTCATCTGCAAGCAGACCTGATGATTCTAGATGGTGGGAGAGCCTGTTATTTAAAATGGAAGAATATAACTTACTGTAGCCTATATAATGTAACAATGACAATAATCCCTTCATATATACTGTAGTTGAAGGTTATTTTAGTGTCATAAAAAGTGTTCATTAAAACAAATCAGGATGTTTGGTGGATGGATTCAGTGTAGATGTTCTGCTGTGTATCGAGGGGTTTATATGAAAGTGGTAGATTTGTAATTCTTTACAAGAGAAAGTTCTGGATTACTTTTCTTTGGGTGACCTCAGGCTACGGTCTTTGACAATTCAGCTACTTTGTTAACAGTCCTACAACTGTCACCTCATGTAACAACTGATTTACTTAACTAAAGGCACATCTCAATATGTGATCCAGGTGCCTTAGTGTTCCTATAAAAACCTCTGTCCAAACTCAGCATTAAATAGTATCTAATCAGAATAGTGTACAGAGATAAGTTATTGCACCTATTGAAATGTAATGTGTTTTTTAGTGTTTATTCTGTTGCATTAATAAAGTCACTGTTGCCTATTAGATCAATATCAGTGTGAACACGTCTGATTGGACTAGATCCATGTTGAGGTGAGACACGTCTGATTGGACTAGATCCATGTTGAGGTGAGACGTCTGATTGGACTAGATCCATGTTGAGGTGAGACACGTCTGATTGGACTAGATCCATGTTGAGGTGAGACACGTCTGATTGGACTAGATACATGTTGAGGTGAGACACGTCTGATTGGACTAGATCCATGTTGAGGTGAGACACGTCTGATTGGACTAGATCCATGTTGAGGTGAGACACGTCTGATTGGACAAGATCTATGTTGCGGTGAGACACGTCTGATTGGACTAGATCCATGTTGAGGTGAGACACGTCTGATTGGACTAGATCCATGTTGAGGTGAGACACGTCTGATTGGACTAGACCCATGTTGAGAGGGGAGGGGGTAAAGACAAGAGGAGAAGAGAAGAGGGGGGAGAAGAGGAGACTGGAGAGGGGATAAGAGAAGAGGAGAGGTAGAGGAGAGGAGAAGAGAGGGGGAGAAGAGGAATTAGAGAGAGGAGGAAAGGGGAGGAAAGGGGAGAGGAGGAGAGGGGGAGAAGAGGAGAATAGAGTGCCAAAAGAGGAGAAGAGAGGGGCAGAAGTTGGGAAGGGGAGAAGAGGAGAGGAGAGGGTTGGAGAAGATGAGAGGAGAGGGGAGTAGAGGAGAGGGGGAAGAAGAGGAGAGGGGGGAGAAGAGAAGAGGGGGAGAAGAGAGGGGGGAGAAGTGGAGAAGAGGAAAGAAGAGAAGGAAGAGAGGGGAGGTGTGGAGGGGGGGAGAATAGGAGAGCGGGGAGGAAGAGAAGAGTAGAAGAGATGGGGAGAAGAGAGTTGGGGAAAGAGGAGAAGAGTGGATAAGAGGAGAGAATAGAATAGGAGAGGGGGAGAAGAATAGACGGGGGAGGGGAAGAGAGGGGAGAGGAGAGGAGAAGAGGGGAGGGGGGAAGGGCGGGAGAAGAGGAGAGGGTGAGAAGAGGAGATTTGAAGAGTGGAGAGGGGAAGAGAGCGGGAAAGAGGAGAAGAGATGGGGGAAAGAGGAGAAGAGAGGGGGAGAAGAGAGGGGGGAGAGAAGAGGAGAGTAGAGGGTAGAAGAGGAGAAGAGAGAGGCAGAAGAGAAGAGGGGAGAGGAGAGGAGAAGAGAGGGGGAGAAGAGATGGGGGAAATAGGAGAAGAGATGAGGAGAAGAAAGGGTGGGAGGAGAAGGGTAGAGGTGGAGAAGAGGAGAAGAGAGGGGGAGAAGAGGAGATTGTGAGAAGTGGAGAGGGGGAGAAGAGGAGAGTGGTGGAGAAGATGAGAATAGAGTGTCAAAAGAGGAGAAGAGAGGGTTGGAGAAGATGAGGAGAGGAGAGGGTTGGAGAAGATGAGGAGAGGAGAGGGTTGGAGAAGATGAGGAGAGGAGAGGGTTGGAGAAGATGAGAGGGAGAGAAGAGGAGAGGAGAGAAGAGGAAATAGGAGAAGATAAGGAAAAGAGGAGAAGAGAGGGGAGGTGTGGAGAGGGGGGAGAATAGGAGAGCGGGGAGGAAGAGATGGGGAGAAGAGATGGGGAGAAGAGGAGAGGTGCAGAAGAGAGAGGAAGAGAAGGGAGAGGGGAGGGGAGAAGATTAGAAGAGAGGTGGGGAAGAGAGAGGAAGAGAAGAGAGAGGGGAGAGGAGAAGAGGGGAGGGGAGAAGGAGGGGAGAAGGGGAGAGGGTGAGAAGCGGAGAATTGAAGAGAGGAGAGGGGAAGAGAGCGGGAAAAGAGGAGAAGACAGGGGGAGAAGAGGAGAAGAGGGGGGGAGAAGAGGAGAAGAGAGGGGGCGAAGAGAAGAAGAGATGGGGAGAAGAGGAGAAGAGAGGGGGAGAAGAGGAGAAGAGATGGGGAGAAGAGGAGAAGAGAGGGGGAGAAGAGGAGAAGAGATGGGGGAAAGAGGAGAAGAGATGGGGGGAAAGAGGAGAAGAGATGGGGGGAAAGAGGAGAAGAGATCGGGGGAAAGAGGAGAAGAGATCGGGCAAAGAGGAGAAGAGAGGGGGAGAAGAGGAGAGAAGAGGAGAGCGGGAGAAGAGTAGAGGGGGGAGGGGAAGAGAGGGGGAGAAGAGGAGAAGAGAGGGGGAGGAGAGGAGAAGAGAGGGGTAGAAGAGGGGGAAAAGAGGAGAAGAGAGGGGGAGAAGTGGAGAGGGGAGAAGAAAAGTGAGAGGAGAAGAGGAGAGGACAGGAGGGGAAGAGAGGGGGAGAAGAGGAGAAGAGAGGGAGAGAAGATGAGAATAGAGTGTCAAAAGGGGAGAAGAGGAGAGGGGAGAAGAGGAGAAGAGGGGGAGAAGAGGAGAAGAGATGGGGAGAAGAGAGTTGGGGAAAGAGGAGAAGAGATGGGGAGAAGAGGAGAAGAATAGAGGGGGGAGGGGAAGTGTTAAAGGAATTTTATTCCTATGTTTATCAACCAATTCAATTAAAACACTCTGCCCATAAATAAGAATTTGTAAGATAATTATCAGCCAAATGGACAGAAACCAGTCTTAAAATCAATCAATCAATAGTGTTTATTCTCGAGAGTACTGATCATAATACATTTTACATCAGGTTATATAATAAAGATGATGTCATAGGTTTTAATGTCCAACCTCCTCTCGGATACAATGGCAATACAGTTCGAGTTCTCATTACTGTCTGCCACCTGTTAAACTATCTACAACCAACCCAAGTCTTTCCCCTCCCTGGGTAGAGACATCATTCAAGCCTGGCTGAAGATAAACCCATTCTTTCTAACAAGGAACACATAACATTCAACATTTATGATTATAATAAGATTAATTCTCACAGTAATATAGTAGTATTCTGTTTAGTTATAATTCTAAGTCAAAGGTATACATATTTTAGTCATTAAATACAAAAATCCCGTAACAGGAAGAGAGGGGGAGATGAGGAGAAGAGAGGGGGAGGAGAGGGGGAGAAGAGGAGAGGGGAGAAGAGGAGTGGAGGGAGAATGAGAGGGGGAGAAGAGGAGAAGAGAGGGGCAGAAGTGGGGAAGGGGAGGAGAGGAGAGTGTTGGAGAAGATGAGAGGGGGAGAAGAGGAGAGCGGGGAGGGGGAGGAGAGCAGTGCAGAAAAGGAGAGGGGAGAAGATTAGAAGAGAGGTGGAGAAGAGAGAGGAAGAGAAAGGAGAGGGGAGAAGGGGGGGAGAAGAGGAGAGGGTGAGAAGCAGAGAATTGAAGAGAGGAGAGGAGAAGAGAGCGGGGAAAGAGGAGAAGAGATGGGGGAAAGAGGAGAAGTGGAGAAGAGAGGGGGAAAAGAGGGGGAGAAGTGGAGAGGAGAGGGGGAGGAGAGGAGAGGAGTGGAGGGAGAATGGGGGGAGAAGAGGAGGGGGAGAAGAGGAGAGGGTTGGAGAAGAGGAAAGGGGAGGGGAGGAGAGGAGAGAAGAGAAGAGGTGGAGGTGAGAAGAGGGACAAAAGAGGAGTAGAGAGGGGGAGGTGTGGAGAGGGGGGAGAAGAGGAGAAGAGATGGGGGAGAAGAGGAGAGGTGCAGAAGAGGAGAGGGGAGAAGATTAGAAGAGAGGTGGAGAAGAGAGAGAAGAGAAGGGAGAGGTGAGAGGAGAGAAGAGGGTGAGATGCGGAGAATTGAAGAGAGGAGAGGAGAAGAGAGTGGGGAAAGAGGAGAAGAGATGGGTGAAAGAGGAGAATATATGGGGATAAGAGGAGAAGAGAGGGGGATAAGAGGAGAGAATAGAATAGGAGAGGGGGAGAAGAGTAGAGGGGGGAGGGGAAGAGATGAGGGTGTAGAAGAGAGGGGGAGAAGAGGAGAGGAGAAGAGAGGGGGAGGAGAGGAGAAAAGAGGGGGAGCTGGGAGGAGTGGAGAGGAGAGTGGGGTGGAGAAGGGAGGGGCAGAAGAGGAGAAGAGAGGGGGAAAAGAGGAGAAGAGAGGGGGAGAAGAAAAGTGAGAGGAGAAGAGATGAGAGGACAAGGGAGAAGAGGGGGAGAAGAGGAGTGGGGGAGAGGAGTGGAGAGAGAATGAGAAGGGGAGAAGAGGAGAATAGAGTGTCAAAAGAGGAGAAGAGAGGGGCAGAAGTGGGGAAGGGGAGGAGAGGAGAGGAGAGGAGAGGGGGGAGAAGAGAAGAGTAGAGGGAGGGGAGAAGAGGGGGAGAAGGGGAGAGGGTGGGAGAAGAGAAGAGGGGGAAAAGAGGAGAAGAGAGGGGGAGGTGTGTAGAGGGGGAGAATAGGAGAGCGGGGAGGGGGAGAAGAGCAGAGGAGATGAGATGGGGGAGAAGAAGAGAGGGGCGGAAGAGGAGAGGGGAGAAGATTAGAAGAGAGGTGGAGAAGAGAGAGGGAGAGGGGAGAGGAGAAGAGAAGAGAGGGTGAGAAGCAGAGAATTGAAGAGAGGAGAGGAGAGCGGGTAAAGAGGAGAAGAGAGGGGCAAAGAGGAGAAGAGATGGGGAGAAGAGGAGAAGAGAGGGGGAGAAGAGGAGAAGAGAGGGGGGTGAGAGGGGTAGAAGAGGGAGAAGAGAGGGGGAGCTGGGAGAGGGGGAGGAGTGTAGAGGAGAGGAGAGCGGGGTGGAGAAGGGAGAGGGGGACAAGAGGAGAAGAGAGGGTTGGAGAAGAGGAGAGGGGAGGGGGGAGAAGAGAAGAGTAGAGGGGGGAGAAGAGGAGAGGGGAGGGGAGAAGAGGAGACGAGAGGAGAGGGGAAGATGAGGAGAGGAGATGGGGAGAAGAGGAGACGAGAGGAGAGGGGAAGATGAGGAGTTGGTGGATTATGAAATTTGACCGTCTGACTTGGAAAGGTGGCATCCTATGATGTTGTCATGTTGAAAGTCACTGAGCTCTTCATTAAGGCCATTCTACTGACAATGTTTGTCTATGGAGATTGTATGGCTGAGTGCTTGATTTAATACATCTGTCAGGAAGGGGTGTGGCTGAAATAGAATCCACTAATTTGAAGGGGTGTCCACATACTTTTGTATATATAGTGTATGTACACATGGGTGTTGTTGCACCATACCAACGATAAGCCTGTCTTCCCATCACATCATGAAAGGTCATGTTGATGTTCATTTAACCTCTGTCTCTCTCTTCCCCTGACTCCTCCCTTTCTCCTCTGTCTCTCTCTTCCTCTGACTCCTCCCTTTCTTCTCTGTCTCTCTCTTCCTCTGACTCCTCCCTTTCTCCTCTGTTTCTCTCTTCCTCTGACTCCTCCCTTTCTCCTCTGTCTCTCTCTTCCTCTTCCTCTGACTCCTCCCTTTCTCCTCTGTCTCTCTCTTCCTCTGACTCCTCCCTTTCTCCTCTGTTTCTCTCTTCCTCTGACTCCTCCCTTTCTCCTCTGTCTCTCTCTTCCTCTGACTCCTCCCTTTCTCCTCTGTCTCTCTCTTCCTCTTCCTCTGACTCCTCCCTTTCTCCTCTGTTTCTCTCTTCCTCTGACTCCTCCCTTTCTCCTCTTTCTCTCTCTTCCTCTGACTCCTCCCTTTCTCCTCTGTCTCTCTCTTCCTCTGACTCCTCCCTTTCTCCTCTGTCTCTCTCTTCCTCTGACTCCTCCCTTTCTCCTCTGTCTCTCTCTTCCTCTGACTCCTCCCTTTCTCCTCTGTCTCTCTCTTTCTCCTCTGTCTCTCTCTTTCTCCTCAGATCTCCAGGCTCAAAGCGTCAGTCCACCAGGTAGGTAGAGTATAAATCTACAGTGATTATAGCAGTTCAATATTAGTCAACTTTATTATCCCACATGGAGAAATTCATGTGTCCATACAAACCATTCTAAAACCCAATAACAAGTAGTGTTTTATGGAACTACCAATACTTGTCAACCACAAAGCATTACTGCTGTTAGAATAACAGAATCACTGTCATCATCTGTCCTCACCACTGTGTTTTCCTCTCTGCTGTTTACAGCTGAATACTCAGTCAGACTGGTGAATGGGACCACTTCCTGTTCTGGGACAGTGGAAGTCTTCTACAGAGGAGAGTGGTCAGTTCTATGTTCTAGGTGGTGGAGCATGATGAGAGAGACTAAGGTTGTGTATAGACAGCTGGACTGTGGGAATCCTGTAGCTGAATCTAGAGGACGTCTGATTGAAGATGGAAGAAGAGGAATCAGACTATTTAGATGCAGGGGACATGAGCCTTCTATTAGACATTGTGACATCATAGGAGGACCTGGTGTCTGTGATGGTGAATATTATCATCATGTGACCTGTTCAGGTAAGAGACTGGTCATATTGAGAGATTTATTTGTACATTATACAATATTACCATGTATCATGTTTTATGTGTTTTTATTTCATTTAAATAGAGGGAGAGATGTCAGATGTATTTAAACATTATATTTGTGTTTGTCATATTGGTTTATGGGAGATGTTCATGGGCAGATCATTGTAGTTCAGATGGTACTGAAGTGAAGCTGCCTGATGGATGTCCAGCTGTTTATTTTCTATAAAGTGAAGTGAACTTATTCCTGTCTCCTGCCTGCATTATTCCCAACCCGATCCTGAGTGACTAAGAACCCATTTCTACCTCTTACAGTATCAAACATAGCAAACTACAATCTTTTATCCAACATATTTGTGTTTAGTCCTTGACAGTGTCATCAACAAAACTGATTGAATGTTCAACCAACTCTTTTTCTCCAGAGTCTGTGCGGCTTGTGGATGGAGCTGGTCTCTGCTCTGGGAGAGTGGAGGTGAAGTCCAATCAGTCCTGGGCCTCAGGGTGTGAAGCTGACTTTGACCGGCAGGATGCAGAGGTAGTCTGTGGGGAGCTTGGCTGTGGGGCTCCTGCAGCTCTACAGGGGGGGCTCTATGGAGGAGGTGAGGGTCAGACCTGGGATAAAGAGTTCCAGTGTAAAGGCAAAGAGTCCCTTCTCCTGGACTGTGACACCTCAGACAGAGAACACAACACCTGCCTACCTGGTAATGCTGTTGGACTCACCTGCTCAGGTAAGAAACAGTTTGTCACTCAATCAACATTGTTTCTCACCTGGAGTGAAGAATATGAGAGACAATATAGGTGTGTTTTAGTGAGAAAATAGTAAGATTACTGTCTCTCTCTTTTCTTTTCTCAGAGCCTGATGATGTGAGGCTGGTGGGAGGAGGCAGTCGCTGTGCTGGTGGAGTGGAGCGGTACGACCAGGGAGAGTGGAGGACTGTGGGAACTGAGGACGTGGACCAGGAGTATGTAGCTGCAGTAGTGTGTAGACAGCTGGGTTGTGACTCCACTGTTTCAGTACTAACTGGAAAAACCACTAGAGGATTTAGAGTTTCCTGTTCTGGGTCTGAGTCTTCACTGAGGGAGTGTTCCAGAAGTTATGATCTCCTTCCTGGACTCACAGTGATCTGCTCAGGTAATAACAAGATACACTATATGGCCAAAAGTATGTGGACATTAGTGGATTTGGCTATTTCAGCCACACCCATTGCTGACAGGAGTATATAATCAAGCACACAGCCATGCAATCTCCAAACATCGGCAGTAAAATGTCCTTACTGATAATCTCAGTGACTTAATTCTTATGGCTGCAAGCCCAAGGTCGGTACACCTATGACAACAGCCAGGCCAAGTGCAGGGCGCCAAATTCAAAATATATTTTTTTGAAATATTTAACTTTCACACATTAACAAGTCCAATACAGCAAATGAAAGATAAACATCTTGTGAATCCAGCCATCATTTCCGATTTTTAAAATGTTTTACAGGGAAAACACAATATGTATTTCTATTAGCTAACCACGATAGCAAAAGACCCAACCGCATATTTCCACCATTTTTTTACTGCATAGGTAGCTATCACAAATTCGACCAAATAAAGATATAAATAGTCACTAACCAAGAAACAACTTCATCAGATGACAGTCTGATAACATATTTATTGTATAGCATATGTTTTGTTCGAAAAATGTGCATATTTCAGGTATAAATCAGTTTTACATTGCAGCCACCGTCACAAAATCTCACCAAAGCAGCTAGAATAACTACAGAGACCAACGTGAATTACCTAAATACTCATCATAAAACATTTATGAAAAATACACAGTGTACAGCAAATGAAAGACAAACATCTTGTGAATCCAGCCAATATTTCAGATTTTTTAAGTGTTTTACAGCGAAAACACAATATAGCATTATATTAGCTTACTACAATAGCCAACCACACAGCAGCATTGATTCATGCACGTTAGCGATAGCGAATAAATCAGCAAAAGATATTAATTTTTTCACTAACCTTCTCAAAACTTCATCAGATGACAGTCCTATAACATCATATTACACAATACATATATGGTTTGTTCGAAAATGTGCATATTTAGCGGTACAATTCGTAGTTGAACAATGTGAATACTAGCCAAACTGCACAATGTAATCCGGATCTATTTCTGACACGCGTCAAGAACTAGTGTATCTTTCATTTGCTCTCTAGTTTCTAAAACCGTTTGAATTATTTCTCTGAGTGAAACAGAACTCATTCTGCAGCACTTTTCCTGTCAGGGAGTGAGATTTCAGAAATCGAGGTCCCTGTTCTGAGGTCAGTTTATAAGTCCCCATGTAAGCCATCGGGCTACATGCACTGAGAACACAACACCTGCCTACCTGGTAATGCTGTTGGACTCACCTGCTCAGGTAAGAAACAGTTTGTCACTCAATCAACATTGTTTCTCACCTGGAGGGAAGAATATGAGAGACAATATAGGTGTGTTTTAGTGAGAAAATAGTAAGATTACTGTCTCTCTCTTTTCTTTTCTCAGAGCCTGATGATGTGAGGCTGGTGGGAGGAGGCAGTCGCTGTGCTGGTGGAGTGGAGCGGTACGACCAGGGAGAGTGGAGGACTGTGGGAACTGAGGACGTGGACCAGGAGTATGTAGCTGCAGTAGTGTGTAGACAGCTGGGTTGTGACTCCACTGTTTCAGTACTAACTGGAAACACCACTAGAGGATTTAGAGTTTCCTGTTCTGGGTCTGAGTCTTCACTGAGGGAGTGTTCTAGAAGTTATGATCTCCTTCCTGGACTCACAGTGATCTGCTCAGGTAATAACAAGATACACTATATGGCCAAAAGTATGTGGACATTAGTGGATTTGGCTATTTCAGCCACACCCATTGCTGACAGGAGTATATAATCAAGCACACAGCCATGCAATCTCCAAACATCGGCAGTAAAATGTCCTTACTGATAATCTCAGTGACTTAATTCTTATGGCTGCAAGCCCAAGGTCGGTACACCTATGACAACAGCCAGGCCAAGTGCAGGGCGCCAAATTCAAAATATATTTTTTTGAAATATTTAACTTTCACACATTAACAAGTCCAATACAGCAAATGAAAGATAAACATCTTGTGAATCCAGCCATCATTTCCGATTTTTAAAATGTTTTACAGGGAAAACACAATATGTATTTCTATTAGCTAACCACGATAGCAAAAGACCCAACCGCATATTTCCACCATTTTTTTACTGCATAGGTAGCTATCACAAATTCGACCAAATAAAGATATAAATAGTCACTAACCAAGAAACAACTTCATCAGATGACAGTCTGATAACATATTTATTGTATAGCATATGTTTTGTTCGAAAAATGTGCATATTTCAGGTATAAATCAGTTTTACATTGCAGCCACCGTCACAAAATCTCACCAAAGCAGCTAGAATAACTACAGAGACCAACGTGAATTACCTAAATACTCATCATAAAACATTTATGAAAAATACACAGTGTACAGCAAATGAAAGACAAACATCTTGTGAATCCAGCCAATATTTCAGATTTTTTAAGTGTTTTACAGCGAAAACACAATATAGCATTATATTAGCTTACTACAATAGCCAACCACACAGCAGCATTGATTCATGCACGTTAGCGATAGCGAATAAATCAGCAAAAGATATTAATTTTTTCACTAACCTTCTCAAAACTTCATCAGATGACAGTCCTATAACATCATATTACACAATACATATATGGTTTGTTCGAAAATGTGCATATTTAGCGGTACAATTCGTAGTTGAACAATGTGAATACTAGCCAAACTGCACAATGTAATCCGGATCTATTTCTGACACGCGTCAAGAACTAGTGTATCTTTCATTTGCTCTCTAGTTTCTAAAACCGTTTGAATTATTTCTCTGAGTGAAACAGAACTCATTCTGCAGCACTTTTCCTGTCAGGGAGTGAGATTTCAGAAATCGAGGTCCCTGTTCTGAGGTCAGTTTATAAGTCCCCATGTAAGCCATCGGGCTACATGCACTGCATACGTCTTCCTCTAGATGTCAGTAAGCGGGGAGAATTTGAATGGAGTGGATTGCGCAATCTGGGACCTTATATAAGACCCTGGAGCGGAAGTACCGTTCTTTTCAACGTTGCGCCTGGCGCAGTAGGGACATCAGAGTGGCCTCCTGCCAAGCTTTCGTTTTGCCAGTTCTATATCTCCGGTCATGTTTTTATTCGTTATAGTTGTTAAAGACATCATAAGGTAGTTAATTTAAACCGACTTATAGCAATTTATATCAGTTTATTGCGATTTTCTGGCATTTCTTTGTGACGCGCTTTCAAGAGTTGGACACCTTTCCGGCACATGCCGAACGTTAGCGGCTATTTCGACAGGACAAGAGGACAGCTTTCAACCAAAAGACGATTGTTCTGGACAAAGGACACCTTTCCCAAGATTCTGATGAGAGTTCATCGAAAAGTAAGAACTATTTATGCTGATAATTCATTGTTCTGTTGAAAAATGTCAAATGCATAAGATGCCATTTCTTGCAGTGTAGCCTTGCGTTATCGCACCCTGTATTGCGCAGTAACGTTAATTTTAAAAATGTAATTCAGCGATTGCATTAAGAACTAATTTGTCTTTCAATTGCTGTCCAACCTGTATTTTTTTAGTCAAGTTTATGAATAGTTTTCGATAAGAATAGGTGTCTTTCCAAGATGGCGCCGGACAGATTGCTTGAGTATTTGGACACTATTTTCATTGTATAAGCACGATTTGTGCCGCTAAATATGCACATTTTCGAACAAACTCTATATGCATTGTGTAATATGATGTTACAGGACTGTCATCTGAAGAATTCTGAGAAGGTTAGTGAAAATTAATATATTTTGGTGGTGAATACGTTATCGCTATGTTTGGCTGGAATCAATGCTGTTGTGTGGTTTGCTACTGTGCTAAGCTAATATAACGCTATATTGTGTTTTCGCTGTAAAACACTTAGAAAATCTGAAATATTGTCTGGATTCACAAGATCTGTGTCTTTCAATTGCTGTACGCTGTGTATTTTTAAGAAATGTTTTATGATGAGTAATTAGGTAATACACGTTGCTCTCTGTAGTTATTCTAGTCGAGTTGTGATGGTGGCTGCAATGGTAAACTATGATTTATACCTGAAATATGCACATTTTTCGAACAAAACATATGCTATACAATAAATATGTTATCAGACTGTCATCTGATGAATTTGTTTCTTGGTTAGTGGCTATTTATATCTTTATTTGGTCGAATTTGTGATAGCTACTGATGGAGTAAAAAACTGGTGGAGTAAAAAAAAGTGGTGTCTTTTGCTAACGTGGTTAGCTAATAGATTTACATATTGTGTCTTCCCTGTAAAACATTTTAAAAATCAGAAATTATGTCTGGATTCACAAGATGTGTATCTTTCATCTGGTGTCTTGGACTTGTGATTTAATGATATTTAGATGCTAGTATTTACTTGTGACGCTATGCTAGGCTATGCTAGTCAGCTTTTTTACTGGTGGGGGTGCTCCCGGATCTGGGTTTGGGAGGAACTAGAAGTTAACAAGTCCAATACAGCAAATGAAAGATAAACATCTTGTGAATCCAGCCAACATGTCCGATTTTTTAAATGTTTTACAGCGAAAACACCACGTATATTTATGTTAGCTCACCACCAAATACAAAAAAGCACAGACATTTCTTTCACAGCACAGGTAGCTTGCACAAAACCGACCAAATAGAGATAGAATTAGTCACTAACCAAGAAACAACTTCATCAGATGACAGTCTTATAACATGTTATACAATAAATCTATGTTTTGTTCGAAAAATGTGCATATTTCAGGTATAAATCATAGTTTTACATTGCAGCTGCAATCACAAATAGCACCGAAGCAGCTAGAACAATTACAGAGACCAAATTGAAATACCTAAATACTCATCATAAAACATTTATGAAAAATACATGGTGTACAGCAAATGAAAGACAAACATCTTGTGAATCCAGCCAATATTTCCGATTCTTTAAGTGTTTTACAGCGAAAACACAATATAGCATTATATTAGCTTACCACAATAGCCAAAAACACAACCCATTTATCAGCAGCAAAAGTTAGCGATCGCAAAAAAACAGCAAAAGATATATAATTTTTCACTAACCTTGACAAACTTCATCAGATGACAGTCCTATAACATCAGGTTATACAATACAAATGTGCATATTTAGAGCTGAAATCCGTGGTTATACATTGTGAAAACGTAGCAACTATTTTCCAGAATCTCCGGATATATTTCTGACACTCACCTATTCTGACCAAATAACTAATCATAAACTTTACTAAAAAATACATGTTGTACAGCAAATTATAGATACACTAGTTCTTAATGCAATCGCCGTGTTAGAATTCTAAAAATAACTTTAGTACGACATGCAGATTACGTTATAGCGAGACAGCGCCCAAAATAAGAGCGGAATATACGTCTAAACATTTTCGACAGAAATACGAAATAACATCATAAATGGGTCCTACTTTTGTTGAGCTTCCATCAGAATCTTGCACAAGGGGTCCTTTGTCCAGAACAATCGTTGTTTGGTTTTAGAATGTCCCTTTTCCCTCTCGAATTAGCAACCAAAACTAGCAAAGTGGCGCGAAGCTGTCCATCGTCACCAAACACAGAGAACGGAACACGCCAAAACTCCCGAAAAAATTTCAATAATCTAATAAAACTATATTGAAAAAACATACTTTACGATGATATTGTCACATTTATCAAATAAAATCAAAGCCGGAGATAGTAGCCGTCTATAACGAAAGCTTTTCAGAAGCCAATGCTGATGTCCTACCCGAGCCTTCCTGAACAAAGGAATTTGGGGTCATGTCATTCCAAGACCTCTCTTTTGACCTCAGATCAAGCTATACACTCCATTTCTTCTCTCACTGCCTATTGACATCTAGTGGAAGGCGTATGAAGTGCATGTATACTAATAGATTTCAAGCAGATTAATAGGGAGGCCCTGGAACAGAGCCTCGATTTCAGATTTTTTACTTTCTGACAGGAAGTTTGCTGCAAAATGAGTTCTGTTTTACTCACAGATATAATTCAAACGGTTTTAGAAACTTGAGAGTGTTTTCTATCCAATAGTAATAATAATATGCATATTGTACGAGCAAGAATTGAGTACGAGGCCGTTTGAAATGGGCACCTTTCATCCAAGCTACTCAATACTGCCCCTGCAGCCATAAGAAGTTAACGTGGCACGTCTAGGAGCAACAACGGCTCAGCCGTGAAGTGGTAGACAACACAAGCTCACAGAACGGACGGCCGAGTGTTGAACCACGTAGAGCGTAAAAATAATCCTCTGTTGTAAAACTCACTGCTGAGTTCCACATACTTTTGTCCATGTATTATATCTCCTTCCTGGACTCACAGTGATCTGCTCAGGAAATATCAACATATTATAATTATATTCAACTCATTTCCTTCATTCTGCACCTCTCATGATGACTGTTTAACTTGTCAGTCTGCTTTGCAAAATAGATCACTCAGTCAAGTAGGAATGAAATACAAGTTAAATATCCCAGAATGCTTTTGTATTTGAGTGTTATCTCAGTGAACGTCTCTACTCACTACCACTGTCACATGTCATGTTATTGTCATATCTAAATGAGGAAAGTAGTTGAGGAGCTACGTTTTCCTTTTCTCTCCTCTTGTTCCAGATGTCCTGCTTAAGCCTGATATCAACATATGTTGTCTCAGTGACTGTAGGCCCACTACTCATGTTGCCCTGTGAGGGAGGGTGGCTAGCACTGTTACATGCTGATGTTATTGTCATATCTATAGGAAACTAGTTGAAGAGGTTTTTCTTCTTCTCTTTTATTGCTACAGTCCAGCCTGATATCTTCCTGACTGACTCAATGGGAGGGGTCTCCAGGGGCCACCAGGGGCCCGAGGTGTTCAGGGGCTACAGCTTCACCATCACCTGCTCCACTCAGCCACAGTACCCAGGAGGCTCCTTCCTCCTCACGTTCACCGGCTCCAACAGAACCCAGACCCAGCCAGCTGTCAATCACTCTGCTGCCTTCCTCTTCCCTGCTGCAGATGACTCCCACCAAGGGAACTACAGCTGTGTTTATGACAATTATGTTTTCTCTCATAACTTCTCCTCTGAGAGTGAGCTCCTCTCCCTCACCATCACAGGTAACTGAACATGAACCAGACTTATAACTTTGTCATTGACAGATTTGCCACAGATCTATGTGATGATGATCAGTCCCCTCATCAAAGGTGTTTCTGTTTGCAGCCTCTCCTCTGCCAGCCTTCATCATCAGACACGTTGTGGTGCTGCTGATCCTACTGACAGCCATCACCACCTCCTACCTGTACTACAAGGTAAAGACATTTACTCAGACATTACAAGTCATTTAAACTAGAGGGTGAGGGTGAGGGGGAGAGGGAGGGAGAGAGAATGGAGATACTAGAGAGTAAATGTCTGACTGTTGGTGCTGTGTCTCCCTAGCCCACCAGGAGGCAGAAGAGAGTGAACAGGGTGAGCAGCATGGATCTTTATGTCAATGCCATGGAGATGGTCTCTCTGAGCTCCAGAGCTGAAGCTGGACCGGGAGAGGAGAGAGCAGCCCAGGGGACGGAGTAGGAGTAGGATGAAGCTGACCCTACATGCTGATCTCAGGTCAGTTCTGTGTTTTAAATCGATGGTCAGCAGTGGACTGGTGTTTAAAATGTGGTGACAAACCTGAAGTGGTTCTAATTTTAATAACAAGTTCAGAATTAGTTTATCTTTCTAGAACCTTGGAAGAAATCTAAAAGGAGTGACTGCAACCACCATTATTCATTTTAGTTTGGTTTTTACCACCAGGGTAACATGGGGTTTTGGATAACATGGGGATTTGGGTAACATGGGGTTTTGGGTAACATGGGGTTCTGGGTAACATGGGGTTCTGGGTAACATGGGGTTTTGGGTAACGTGAGGTTCTGGGTAACGTGAGGTTCTGGGTAACGTGAGGTTCTGGGTAACGTGGTGTTTTGGGTAACAATGGGTTTTGGGGTAACATGGGTTTTGGGGTAACATGGGGTTCTGGGTAACATGGGGTTCTGGGTAACATGGGGTTCTGGGTAACATGGGGTTCTGGGTAACGTGAGGTTCTGGGTAACGTGGGGTTTGGGTAACATGGTGTTTGGGGTAACGTGGGGTTTTGGGTCACATGGGGTTTTGGGTAACATGGGGTTTTGGGTAACATGGGGTTCTGGGTAACATGAGGTTTTGGTAACATGGGGTTTTGGGTAACATGGGGTTTGGGGTAACATGAGGTTTTGGGTGACATGGGGTTATGATTATTTTAAGTGAGTAGCTCAATTACGTCTGTTTAGTGTTCCAGAATGTATTGCTTTTACTTTTGTCTTTATCTTATTTAGTGGATCTTAGATTCTTTGTCTTATTTAGTGTCTCTTAGATTCTTTATCTTATTTAGTGTCTCTTAGATTCTTTATCTTATTTAGTGTCTCTTAGATTCTTTATCTTATTTAGTGTCTCTTAGATTCTTTATCTTATTTAGTGTCTCTTAGGTTCTTTATCTTATTTAGTGTCTCTTAGATTCTTTATCTTATTTAGTGTCTCTTAGATTCTTTATCTTATTTAGTGTCTCTTAGATTCTTTATCTTATTTAGTGCCTCTTAGATTCTTTATCTTATTTAGTGTCTCTTAGATTCTTTATCTTATTTAGTGTCTCTTAGATTCTTTATCTTATTTAGTGTCTCTTAGATTCTTTATCTTGAAGTGTCTCCATTATTAGTCCATGTATTATTATAATCATCTGGTCATTCTTTGTATTTTGAAAAAATGTTTGATAAAGGGGTTTGTTGTTGTTGTTTACCTCTCATGTTATTGATTATAAATGTTATGATATTGATTATGGTGTAGATTATTGTTTGAATGTTGTGAGTAGTCTAGAGATAATAATTGAATTGATTATAAATGTCATGATATAATTATTGATTATGAAGTAGATTACTGTTATGATGTTGCTCTCTAAACTGCCATGTAATCAACTGAATGCTTTTAATAAAATTACAGGCTGTCAGTCTTGTGTGATTCCCCTCTTGGACAGACTACAACATACAGTATGAATTAACTGAGATCAGTCTGTGTGATTCCCCTCTTGGACAGACTACAACATACAGTATGAATTAACTGAGATCAGTCTTGTGTGATTCCCCTCTTGGACAGACTACAACATACAGTATGAATTAACTGAGATCAGTCTGTGATTTCCCTCTTGGACAGACTACAACATACAGTATGAATTAACTGAGATCAGTCTGTGTGATTCCCCTCTTGGACAGACTACAACATACAGTATGAATTAACTGAGATCAGTCTGTGTGATTCCCCTCTTGGACAGACTACAACATACAGTATGAATTAACTGGTCATACATTTGGCAGGAAGTTAGGAAGTGCATCTCAGTTTCCACCTCATTTTGTGGGCTGTGTGCACATAGCCTGTCTTCTCTTGAGAGCCAGGTACCCCCCTGTATATAGTCTTGCTATTGTTATTTTAGTGCTGCTCTTTAATTACTTGTTACTTTCATTTCTTATTCATATTTTTTTTACTACATTGTTGGTTAGGGGCTCGTAACTAATACAATTTGATTTGATTCGAGGTCTGCCTACGGCGGCCATTCTCAATAGCAAGGCTATGCTCACTGAGTCTGTACATAGTCAAAGCTTCCTTAAGTTTGGGTCAGTCACAGTGGTCAGGTATTCTGCCACTGTGTACTCTCTGTTTAGGGCTAAATAGCATTCGAGTTTGCTCTTTTTTTTGTTAATTCTTTCAAATGTGTCAAGTAATTATCTTTTTGTTTTCTCATGATTTGGTTGGGTCTATGATTGCTGTCCTAGGGCTCTGTGGGGTCTGTTTGTGAACAGAGCACCAGGTCCAGCTTGCTTAGGGGACTCTTCTGTCTGTCTGTCTCCCTCTCTCTCTCTCTCTCTCTCTCTCTCTCTTTCTTTCTGTCTCTCTCTCTCACACACAGATGAGGGGCTAATAATAACACCTGCTAATTCAAACAGTGAGAAACTACAAACAAACAGAAAGAGAGAAGATAAGACATCAATGTAGTTATTTATCCTCCACATAGACTATGATGTATTGTTGTCCTGGTGTGTAGTTATTTATCCTCTATAGACTATGATGTATTGTTGTCCTGGTGTGTAGTTATTTATCCTCCATAGACTATGATGTATTGTTGTCCTGGTATGTAGTTATTTATCCTCCACATAGACTATGATGTATTGTTGTCCTGGTGTGTAGTTATTTATCCTCCACAGAGACTATGATGTATTGTTGTCCTGGTGTGTAGTTATTTATCCTCCACATAGACTATGATGTATTGTTGTCCTGGTGTGTAGTTATTTATCCTCCATAGACTATGATGTATTGTTGTCCTGGTGTGTAGTTATTTATCCTCCATAGACTATGATGTATTGTTGTCCTGGTGTGTAGTTATTTATCCTCCATAGACTATGATGTATTGTTGTCCTGGTGTGTAGTTATTTATCCTCCATAGACTATGATGTATTGTTGTCCTGGTGTGTAGTTACTTATCCTCCACATAGACTATGATGTATTGTTGTCCTGGTGTGTAGTTATTTATCCTCCACATAGACTATGATGTATTGTTGTCCTGGTGTGTAGTTATTTATCCTCCACATAGACTATGATGTATTGTTGTCCTGGTGTGTAGTTATTTATCCTCCATAGACTATGATGTATTGTTGTCCTGGTGTGTAGTTATTTATCCTCCATAGACTATGATGTATTGTTGTCCTGGTGTGTAGTTATTTATCCTCCACATAGACTATGATGTATTGTTGTCCTGGTGTGTAGTTATTTATCCTCCACATAGACTATGATGTATTGTTGTCCTGGTGTGTAGTTATTTATCCTCCACATAGACTATGATGTATTGTTGTCCTGGTGTGTAGTTATTTATCCTCCACATAGACTATGATGTATTGTTGTCCTGGTGTGTAGTTATTTATCCTCCATAGACTATGATGTATTGTTGTCCTGGTGTGTAGTTATTTATCCTCCATAGACTATGATGTATTGTTGTCCTGGTGTGTAGTTATTTATCCTCCACATAGACTATGATGTATTGTTGTCCTGGTGTGTAGTTATTTATCCTCCACATAGACTATGATGTATTGTTGTCCTGGTGTGTAGTTATTTATCCTCCATAGACTATGATGTATTGTTGTCCTGGTGTGTAGTTATTTATCCTCCACATAGACTATGATGTATTGTTGTCCTGGTGTGTAGTTATTTATCCTCCACATAGACTATGATGTATTGTTGTCCTGGTGTGTAGTTATTTATCCTCCACATAGACTATGATGTATTGTTGTCCTGGTGTGTAGTTATTTATCCTCCACATAGACTATGATGTATTGTTGTCCTGGTGTGTAGTTATTTATCCTCCATAGACAATGATGTATTGTTGTCCTGGTGTGTGTAGAGATACAGTCACCCACCAACCCTGGAGAGATACAGTCACCCACCAACCCTGGAGAGATATAGGCTTTGCAGGATTTTGTTCCAGACCACCACTGAAACGCCTGAAGTAAAATTGTCTAATCATAAAGGATTTGATGATATATTGATTGATTGGTATTTGTTGAAGTGGTGCTGGGCTGGGGAAACGTCTGCATACCTGGGCTGGGGAAACGTCTGCATACCTGGGCTGGGGAAACGTCTGCATACCTGGGCTGGGGAAACGTCTGCATACCTGGGCTGGGGAAACGTCTGCATACCTGGGCTGGGGAAACGTCTGCATACCTGGGCTGGGGAAACGTCTGCATACCTGGGCTGGGGAAACGTCTGCATACCTGGACTGGGGAAACGTCTGCGTACCTGGGCTGGGGAAACGTCTGCATACCTGGACTGGGGAAACGTCTGCATACCTGGGCTGGGGAAACGTCTGCATACCTGGGCTGGGGAAACATCTGCATACCTGGGCTGGGGAAACGTCTGCATACCTGGGCTGGGGAAACGTCTGCATACCTGGGCTGTGCCCCAATAATCTCTCCTTTCTCCCAAAGTGTGCACTTGTTCACTTCTCTTCATGGACAGGATTTGACAGGAATTGATTAGTATGGAAACTCATTCTATAACCTATGCCTTCACCAATCCAATGCTTTTACACTTTATGGGGAGTAGTGAACGTCAGGAAGCAGTAAATACTTTTGGGACGCACCCCTGGCCCAGGCCGGAGGGTTTCTCCAAATTGACCACTTGGCAAAGGGAGCCTATAAATTCTGTGGTGCTCTATTCTGGAATATTAACTGGCGTTTCTCGCCCTCTTGTGGAAATAACCTCTTATTGATCTCTATATAGATATCTCTGCAGTTTGTACCTCGCAGCACACCGTACAAATATTCGAGGTTAAACTCTTATATTACTGTTCTGCTAGCAGCAGGATAATATGCTGGCAGACAACATCAGATTATTAACTTCTAAATAAGAGTCCCCCTGCAAAGACAAACTCAACTTTGAGAATATCGATTATTTTACCGCTGTAGTGGAGTACAACACTTTTTCACAGCATTGCAACCACTTTTTAAACAAATAAATTGATAATTTTACATATCTTGATATTGTGTTTGTTACGGATACAAGTATTCTGTGTGTATCCTGTGTGTATTTCTTTTCTCTCCTTCTCCCCTCCTCACAGGTGACAATCATCATTCCCCAATCAGTCATCAATCAGTCGCTAATCAGAAGACACCTGCTCCTTTTCACCTATCCAATCACATTCCCTTTCCCTTGGTTTAAAAACCCTGTCAGTTGTTTTCTCTGGAGCTCGATCTCTCTGTGTGTCACTCTCGCCTACTATGTCGCTCTCCATCTCTGGCTCTTTATGTATTAAGCTCTCTTTTGTTTGAGCACCTCCATATCATTTTGTCCCCACCTGTGAGTATTGTTTTTGTTATGGTGTTTGATGGTGGGGAACCAAGACAAGTCGCCCATGCGCATACACTACCCGTAGGTAAACTTTGTCTAAGAACACTAGTTAGAACTGGGCGGACCACCCACTGTATTGTTGGTTAGTTAGCTGTTCTTAAAGCAGCTAGTCTAACTTAGGGGTATTTTTGAATACTTATTTCTTTCCTTGGGTCCAGCTCAGCCCCTTTTCCTGCCCCCCTTTACCGTATGTTTAGAAATAAACCCTGTGTGTTTGACGGTAACTTAGTTGTCTGTGGTTATTTCATTCTCACCGTTACTTTGTCACTGTTACACTTTGCATGAGTTATGTTATGGGTCTCGTTACCATCCCCCCCCTAGACTGTCAGGCCAAAGGGATTCGTAACAGTGTTTTTTATACCAGAATTTCTTCTGAAAGTTTCCAAACTAAATACTGGTATGTTGAAAGCTGTTGTGTAGGCCAGTGGTGTAGTGGTGCCTGAAGAAGTGGGTACACAGTACTCTAATTTAGTAAAACATTTTCCAAACGGCCCAGAGAAGGAAAGGCACCCTGTGTGAAAAGCATGAGAAACAGTGATATACACTCTGAATGACCTAAAATGATGAATCCCATATTGGTCTTTCACAGTCAGGCCAACCCAAGCTGTACTGTTCAGTAGGATAATAGTAGACCAACCCAAGCTGTACTGTTCAGTAGGATAATAGTAGACCAACCCAAGCTGTACTGTTCAGTAGGATAATAGTAGACCAACCCAAGCTGTACTGTTCAGTAGGATAATAGTAGACCAACCCAAGCTGTACTGTTCAGTAGGATAATAGTAGACCAACCCAAGCTGTACTGTTCAGTAGGATAATAGTAGACCAACCCAAGCTGTACTGTTCAGTAGGATAATAGTAGACCAACCCAAGCTGTACTGTTCAGTAGGATAATAGTATTACTATTATTGAAACAGAGAAACTGAGTCAGAAATTCACAGGTTTCAAAACTTCGCCAATTTTTTTAAAACAGAAAACCAATACAATTGTATATTCTAAGTACATAACAATGCTTAAACCACATTAGGAGACCACAATTGAGGTTTGGGAATTTTTTTTAAGTAGTTCCCCTTTAATTCAAGTGTGCAGGCACCTAGCAGTGTTTCTGTAGTACAGGCACCTAGCACTATTGTTGGATTAGCAGTGTTTATGTAGTACAGGCACCTAGCACTATTGTTGGATTAGCAGTGTTTCTGTAGTACAGGCACCTAGCACTATTGTTGGATTAGCAGTGTTTCTATAGTACAGGCACCTAGCACTATTGTTGGATTAGCAGTGTTTCTGTAGTACAGACACCTAGCACTATTGTTGGATTAGCAGTGTTTCTGTAGTACAGGCACCTAGCACTATTGGTTGGATTAGCAGTGTTTATATAGTACAGGCACTATTGGTTGGATTAGCAGTGTTTCTGTAGTACAGGCACCTAGCACTATTGTTGGATTAGCAGTGTTTATATAGTACAGGCACCTAGCACTATTGGTTGGATTAGCAGTGTTTCTGTAGTACAGGCACCTAGCACTATTGTTGGATTAGCAGTGTTTATATAGTACAGGCACCTAGCACTATTGGTTGGATTAGCAGTGTTTCTGTAGTACAGACACCTAGCACTATTGTTGGATTAGCAGTGTTTCTGTAGTACAGGCACCTAGCACTATTGGTTGGATTAGCAGTGTTTATATAGTACAGGCACTATTGGTTGGATTAGCAGTGTTTCTGTAGTACAGGCACCTAGCACTATTGTTGGATTAGCAGTGTTTATATAGTACAGGCACCTAGCACTATTGGTTGGATTAGCAGTGTTTCTGTAGTACAGGCACCTAGCACTATTGTTGGATTAGCAGTGTTTATATAGTACAGGCACCTAGCACTATTGGTTGGATTAGCAGTGTTTCTGTAGTACAGGCACCTAGCACTATTGTTGGATTAGCAGTGTTTATATAGTACAGGCACCTAGCACTATTGGTTGGATTAACAGTGTTTCTGTAGTAGAGGGACCTAGCACTATAGTTGGATTAGCAGTGTTTATGTAGTACAGGCACCTAGCACTATAGTTGGATTAGCAGTGTTTCTGTAGTACAGGCACCTAGCACTATTGGTTGGATTAGCAGTGTTACTGTAGTGCAGGCACCTAGCACTATTGGTTGGATTAGCAGTGTTTCTGTAGTACAGGCACCTAGCACTATTGGTTGGATTAGCAGTGTTTCTGTAGTGCAGGCACCTAGCACTATTGTTGGATTAGCAGTGTTTCTGTAGTACAGGCACCTAGCACTATTGTTGGATTAGCAGTGTTTCTGTAGTACAGGCACCTAGCACTATTGTTGGATTAGCAGTGTTTATGTAGTACAGGCACCTAGCACTATTGTTGGATTATCAGTGTTTATGTAGTACAGACACCCAGCACTATTGTTGGATTAGCAGTGTTTCTGTAGTACAGGCACCCAGCACTATTGTTGGATTAGCAGTGTTTCTGTAGTACAGGCACCTAGCACTATTGTTGGATTAGCAGTGTTTCTATAGTACAGGCACCTAGCACTATTGTTGGATTAGCAGTGTTTCTGTAGTACAGGCACCTAGCACTATTGTTGGATTAGCAGTGTTTCTATAGTACAGGCACCTAGCACTATTGTTGGATTAGCAGTGTTTCTGTAGTACAGACACCTAGCACTATTGTTGGATTAGCAGTGTTTCTGTAGTACAGGCACCTAGCACTATTGTTGGATTAGCAGTGTTTCTGTAGTACAGGCACCTAGCACTATTGTTGGATTAGCAGTGTTTCTGTAGTACAGGCACCTAGCACTATTGTTGGATTAGCAGTGTTTCTGTAGTACAGGCACCTGGTGTAACCAACTTCACATAGCCGCCCAGAAGAAAGGCACACGGACACCCACACTTCAGGTTGCCTCAGTTTTTATCTGCAGTAAAATAAATCAAACAGTGATGACAGGCATTGACAGGACGGTCACAGCCACACGTTCACTGGTTAGGTAGGACACAAGAAATCTTTATGATAGTAGCAACAGTAGTGATACATGGTTAGGTAGCACACAAGATATCTTTATGATAGTAGCAACAGTAGTGATACATAGTTAGGTAGGACACAATATATCTGTTAGATAGGAGCAACAGTAGTGATACATGGTTAAGTAGGACACAAGACATCTGTTAGATAGGAGCAACAGTAGTGATACATGGTTAGGTAGGACACAAGATATCTGTTAGATAGGAGCAACAGTAGTGATACATGGTTAGGTAGGACACAAGATATCTGTTAGATAGGAGCAACAGTAGTGATACATGGTTAGGTAGGACACAAGACATCTGTTAGATAGGAGCAACAGTAGTGACACATGGTTAGGTAGGACACAAGATATCTGTTAGATAGGAGCAACAGTAGTGATACATGGTTAGGTAGGACACAAGATATCTGTTAGATAGGAGCAACAGTAGTGATACATGGTTAGGTAGGACACAAGATATCTGTTAGATAGGAGCAACAGTAATGTAAACTCACGTAAACTTGTACATCGCCTTGGTCCGTACAATTGCCCTTATTTTAGCGCCCCAAAAACGTAATACTTCCAGATCAACTGTAATGTCAATACCATTGTAAAGCACAATTTCTCCCCTTTCCAACAGAATCTATTACATGACCTAAACGCTGGCCGTTTCTGCATAATTCAAACAGGCAATGAGCCCCGTCGGGTCTAAAAATGGCGGGTGGGGAAGCGAAACTAATGCATGATAGTGAGAAGGAGAGATGTTGTGTGGGAAATTGCTTTTTTTCACTCGATCTGTCCAACTTATCACCTTATCGCCTCTAAAATGTAAATAAAACACTATAAAGAGTTTATATAACGTGTCATTACATACCTATTTGAAGGTTTGTGTCGAATTTGAATCGGGTTTTTAGGGCGGTGCTAAAGTGATCTTAGAAGTAAACAGCGGCTTTGAGAATGATGATCGCATGCAATGATGACGCAAAAATGACTAGGTATCCCCGTTACCCTGGTTACTGTCGGAAGGCCAAGATGGCGTCGCTGTGAGAGGAGTGTTTTCTCGCTCTTCAAAGCAATATTGAGGGTTAGGTGGTTAACAGTCTAATATTGGCTATTAATATTGAAAGAAACTAACTATAACTTTTTTTATGGACATGGGATAAGTTTAGAGTTAGTTTTTGTCAAGTTGAATGGGAAGAACACGACAGAAAGACAAAAGTAGACGAAATATCCAAGTCTCACAGAAGACGGCTGACATGCTAGCTAGCCACAACGAGGACCAGAGCTGCATGGATACACAAGAAGCCGCGATCTCTAACAAGAGAAAGAACAAAACTGACCAGGATGAAATCCTTGCAACCTCTTTACCTCAGACCCCAAGTAAAAATCCTCTGGTGAAAAAAGTAAAAGACGACATTTCCATGTCGTAACTTTTCTCTGCAATCCAGTCCCTGTCTACTAAACAAGACGCCACGCTCTCCAAAGTGTCCATCATAGAGCGGGCTACAGAAGAAACATCAAAGAAGATCGATCATTTGTCAGAAACTGTCAATCAACTACACAAAATTGTGAGCGAGAACAAGGAAAAGATAACGTTCCTAGAGAATGAGCTGAAGAAAATGCAATCCAAAAATAATGAGCTGTGTGAGAATGTAGCTGAACTTCAAAGGTACTCTCGCAGGTGGAATCTGAAAATCCAAGGTGTAAAAGAGAGAGAGGATATTAGAGAAGTAGTTATTCATATCCTGGGAAAAGTGTCACCATGCATCAAAGACAGGCTAAGAGACGTGATTGATGTGGTACATCGACTTGGGAAACGAAGATCTGATGGACCCCCTCGTAATATCATCTTGCGCTTAACTATGCGCCATTACAGGGACATCATATGGAAAATGGCCAAGGGGAACAAGTTTCTGGACGAGAAGAAACTCCGCATCAAAGAAGCTCTGATACCGCAGGATCAGGCTGCCAGAGAGAAACTGTGGCCGCTGATACAGAAGGCGCGACAAGAGGGAAAGAAGGCGGGGTTCAAGGGCCCACACGCGTTTATCGAAGGAAGAATGATTACTGGGTAACTCTGTTGACATGAACCAAATTGGAACTGTGAGTACTACCATGAGTCCAGTTAATGTACTGCCAATAATACATGTACCGTTCGAACTACAACTGATGAACACTTGCCAAGAAAAGGAAGTAAATAGATGTGTTATTCTGTTAACCACCGCTACCTCAGCTGAGTGGTTTTCCGTCGAGTAATCCTCTCAAGGTTCACCGTTTTGTTTTATTGTTCATATTAATACTTGTTATCTAATTTGTGTTTTTTTCTTTTTTTAATGCAGGAGTTCGTTTTCAATTCACTCAATATCGTTAGTCTGAATGCTAGGGGTTTGAGAAATCCTACAAAAAGGAAAGCTTTATTTTTATACTGTAAACGCAGTAATGCAGATTTTGTCCTTCTTCAGGAAACTCATTCGGGTGAAAGTGATTTGAAATTTTGGAAATCACAATGGGGAAATATGGCCTATTTCAGTCATGGATCAAATCACTCTGCTGGTGTTTTGACACTTATTCACAAGTTTAAAGGTGCCGTTCTAGAATCCACATCTTCACAAGACGGCAGATGGGTCATAGTAACTGTTAAACTTGACAATGCTATTTTCATCATCTGTAATGTATACGGACATAACTCACATGCTCCTAATAAGACCCTTTTTACCCAATTTACCAGGAAAGTACAGGATTTAAACATCAAATACTCAGAGGCTTTTCTAATTATTTCATGGGATTTTAATGAAACACCTGATGCATCTGCTGATCGTTTTCCTCCTAGAACGAGTCAAAACCCTCAAAATAGTAACATTATTACTACATTATTCAAGGATCTCTGTGTTGAGGATGCCTGGCGTTATTTCAATCCGGATGCTAAGGGTTATACCTGGACCAACAAAACTATGTCACGTAAATCTAGAATAGATTTATTCCTAATTTCCCCTTTTTTGTTACAATTTGTTATAGATGTAGATCATCAGTTGGCTCCCTTTTCTGATCATCACTTGATTTCCCTGAATTTACAAGCTACTAAAAAATCAAAAGGCACTCGAGGGTATTGGAAATGAAACAATACACTTCTTAAAGATACTGATCTCATTGAAAACATCAAATCATTAGCTAAAGATATTTTTGCAAGAAAAGACTTGGGTCATGGAAGTAGATGGGAATTTTTCAAATATAAAGTCAGAGTTGTAGCCATTAAACGCGCCAAAGAGCTGATGCAATTAAAGAACCATAGAGAAAATGAGATGATGAGCAAGCTTGACAGTTTTCTAAAGAAAGATAATCTATCTGAAGAAGAGGAGTCTGTGTTCAGGTCTTTACAACTAGAATTAGAACAGACTAACACAGATCTGGCAAAGGGCGCCTTTGTAAGGTCAAGAGCAAAATGGATTGAAGAGGGGGAAATAAACACTAGTTACTTTTTTGCACTTGAAAAGAGAAACTACAAAAGAAAATCTATAACTGCACTCAAAATGAACGATGTTTTATGCAAAGATCCCATTACAATATCATAATTTGTCAATTCCTTTTATGAAAACCTTTACAGCTCTCAATTTCAGGAAGATGGTTGTGAAAGCTACATTTGCCACATTCAGAATTGTGTCCCTGTAATTGAGGATTATTTCCACTCAGTTTGCGATTCACCTGTGTCAATTGGAGAAATTAGAGGCTCTGAATTCAATGAAAAAAGGGAAATCACCTGGCCCCGATGGCCTGTCAGTTGAATTCTATAAGACAGTTTTGGGAGTTGCTAGAAGACCCGATTTTCAATATGTTTCAAGATTGCATTAAAAATGGGGAAATGGTCTCCACTATGAAATGGTCTCCACACATTGATTCCAAAGCCTGATAAAGACCCTTCTCTCATTGACAATTGGAGACCAATTACTTTATTAAATGTTGATTACAAATTGATTGCTCTGGTTTATGCCAAAAGATTAAAGAAAGGAATAGATACCATTATAAATGAGACTCAAACAGGATTTATGAAGGGCCGTCACATAAGCTCTAACATTCGTTTAGTCTTGGACCTTATAGATTATTCAGATGCAATTGACTCAGATGCGGTTGTCCTATTTCTGGACTTCTGTAAAGCCTTTGACACAATTGAACATGAATTTCTCTTTAGGTCTCTTAAACTTTTTGGATTTGGTGAAAATTTTATTAAAGTAATTCGCATGTTTTACAAAGATATAAATAGTTCTGTGCTACTAAACCTTAATACTTCCAAAAGATTTAGTATCAACAGAAGTGTACGACAGGGATGCCCAATTTCGCCATTTTTATTCATTTTGGTTGTGGAACTTCTATCTCTAGATATTCTGAATGATGCAAATTTGTATGGCTTAACCATTTTTAACAAAGAAATCAAAATTTCCCAACTGGCTGATGATACTACTCTTTTCTTAAGAGACAAAGACCATGTCGCCCTTAATGCTATAACTGCATTTTCTATTGCATCAGGATTAATGCTGAATGTTTCTAAATGTGAAATCTTATGTTTATTTGACTCTGATGATAAAGAAATTGAAAATATTCCTGTAAAGGACTGTGTTAAATATTTATACTTGGGAGAGCACTTCTGTCCAAGGCAGAGGGACTGTCTCGCTTTGTGTACCCCTCATTATCGTTATGTGTAAATCCAGCTACTTGTAAAGAGATCAATAAGACCTTTCTTGACTTCATCTGGAAAAATAAGTCTCACAAACTAAAGAAATCTGTCCTTTCTAACAAAAGAGCTGAAGGCGGTCTAGAAGTGTTGGTTTTGTTGACATAAATAACACTTTCAAGATAAACTGTCTGAAAAAATGTTTGTTCGATACTGACTCAATATGGTATTTCATTCCAAATAATGTGTTTAATAAATTGGGAGGTCTTCGATTGTTACTGAAATGTAATTATATTCCTGAAAGATTACCTGCTAAATTGGCTAGGTTTCACCAACAAGCTTTAATGGCCTGGAAAATATGTTTCCATATATGTTTCCATTAAATGTTTCCCCTCATAAAGCTCTTTTGTGGAATAATTCAGACATTACTGTAAGGAATAAGTCATTTTTCTACCCCAGCTGGCATGAGAGGAATATTGACTTTGTTCTTGATGTTTTCGACAACAGAGGTAATATTCTCACATATGAACAATTTATAACAATGAAAGAGTTTCCAATTCCTTTCAGTGTTTATTTCTGTGATCAAAGCTGTTTCCCAGTGGTCTAACTACACTAATGAAAACTCATCTTAGCTTTGGTAATGATCACAAAGATTATCCAGAACTCAGATTGGAAGGCGTGGGCTTACTTGAGAAATCTTGTTGTAATAAATATATAAGACAAATTCTTCATTCACAAAACCAACTTCCACCGAGAGGAAAATGTTTCTGGAACATGCTTATTATTCCTGACATTGTCTGGATAAATGCCTGGTTAAGGCCTTACAAATATTGTATACCAAACAAAGTTAAGGAAGTGCACTTTAAAATGTTACATAAGATACTGTATATCCATGTAATTCTATGATATCCAAATTTGTGGCTGTTGATGATATCTGCGTTTTCTGTGAAAAAAAGGTGAGAATCTGTCCCACTTGTTCTTTAATGTAAATTTGTGTCAGAATTTTGGGAAAACCTTGAAAAATACTTATTTACCATTATGAACACGACCCATGTTTTTGACATGAAAGATATAATATGTTACTATTGCAATGATAACAAGACCATTGAAATGATTGTTCATTTTTTTTATTCTTGTTGCCAAATACTTTATACACAAACAAAAATTCCAAAATTCTATACCAAAATTCTACATTTTTCTGATTGAATGTAACTATTTTATTAAAACATTAATCCTAGTGAATAACAACAATAACATCCTCCTGAATCATTATAGATTTTTTCAGAGTGATTACAACTACACTAGAATAGTTCATTATTTATATTTTTTGTATGTTTTAGTATTTTCTTGTTAATACCTGTGTTCTGTTTTGTATGATGTAACAATGTAAATTGTAGATCTGCATTTTGAATAAAAAAATATATAAATCAAATCAAATATAAAAAGAGGCACTTCTGCTGCGTCTCTTTCTGCTGACTGGAGTGGGCAACGCAGTTGAGGAACCAAAAGTTTATTTTCATTTATTTCATAAAAGTGTAATGTTATATTAAGTCATTCAAAGAGAAGCATGTGTTGATTGATTCGTGTTTAATGAGTGATAATTTAAAACAAACTTTAGACCCACTACATATTTACATTGAACCATAGTTCTGACATGGATCATTTTGACCCCAGAGCCATATCTTTTATCAGAGCCAAAATGTGGTTTATTCCATTTTTCATGACTTTGTCAATCAACTTGTTCTTAATACATCTAAATCATGGTTTAGTGTTTCTGTATCAATATGGACTTTTAACAAATTCAAATCCTTTGTATTCCTACTACAATGTTAAAACATTCTGACTGAGTAAAACTCTTCCCACATTGACTACAGCTATAAGATTTCTCACCTGTGTGTGTTCTCTGGTGTATAGTCAGATGGCTAGATGTAACAAAACTCTTCCCACATTGATCACAGCTATAAGGTTTCACTCCTGTGTGTGCTCTCAGATGTACTATCAGCCAGCTTGAGTGATTAAACCTCTTCCCACATTGAGTACAGTTAAAAGGTTTCTCTACTATGTGTATTTTCTGGTGTGATTTTAAATCTGTTGAACTAACAAAACTCTTTCCGCAGTCAGAGCAGTGGTAAGGTTTCTCTCAGGTGTGTGCTCTCAGATGTACTATCAGGCAGCTTGACTGAGAAACTCTTCCCACATTGATCACAGCTATAAGATTTCTCTCCAGTGTGAATTCTCATGTGTACTTTTAGTGATTCTGATCTTAAGTAACTCTTCCCACAATCAAAACAGTGGTGAGATTTCTCTCCTGTGTGTACTCGCTGGTGTATTTTAAGTTCTGATGAAGATTTGCAACCTTTCCCACAGTCAGAGCAGCAGTGAGATTTCTTCCCTGTTGGTCTCCACTGGTGTTTCTTGAGGTGTTCTGATCGGGAGAGAATCGTCTCCGTCTAGTTAGCATCATGATGTTGTTGAGGCTCCCCAGAGGATCCACGATAGTCACGTCTCTGTCCTGTGTGAACAACAAGTCAGACATGGTTAAAGGCCCACAACAGCAGAAATCCACTGTAAAAGGTGATGCCAACAGCGTAGCCATGATGTTGTACAACAATTGACGTCTGTAATGAATGTTAAAATTACTTGACAATTGTCTTAAGACAGTCAAGTGAGCAACAATAGTCATATTTAGTCTTTTTTTCACATTAGTAGTAACATCAATGATTTTAGGCTAGAAAAAAGTAAAAGTTGTTGAAATCCTAAGCAGTGTGCCAGATGACTTTTGGTCTCCAATATAGGCCCCTTTCTGTGTTTTCTAAAATTGCGACAAGGGCGATGCACATGCAATTTGGTTGCAGAAACACCTCCCTGATAATGCAGAAACCACTAGTTATGGATGTTGTATATCTGCCTGGAGCAAAAAAGGTGAGCAAAGATTGTAGTTTTTCCACAATGTATTCTGAATATGACAACACACTATCAGTGCAAGATCAGGAGTGCTACTCAAGGAAACTCACATTAAGCTCTGTGTCTATTCACTAATTCACCACCGTGGGGGAAAACTCAGGGGAGTTCTCATAGGCTGACAGCAAATATAGCCTCCATTTACAGGTTGCTTATGAGTGCATTTCACACTACTTTGGATTATAATTGTAAGGTTCATTTGAATGTCCTGATTAATATAATGTTTATGTTTTTGTCAAATGTACTACTTTGTGTTTAAAAACGACTTCAACCAGTAAAATGTTCTTTGGCTATTATTCTAAAATGGATGACATTTTTTTTTAAATGATCTATCTTCAGACAATACCCCATAATGACATCACACCAAAATAGTACCCCATAACAGTGAATAAAGTTTAGAAATGCTTGCTTACCAGGGAACTTTTGGCTAAACCAACTATATCATACTACGACCAATAAGCATACTACAAACTCAATGTACGTCAACAAATAGTACAGTTAGTATGAGTATTCCAACACAGCTCAGGTCTCTGGGCTGCCATTTTGTTTCTGTTTAAAACCTAGGTTGCCCCTTTAAAAAAGCCACACAACAAACAACCAATCTGCAGTTGAAACAATAACAAAGCTGTCATTATTTTTTTACTCCAATGTTTAGAAACAAATTTCAGATTTCCCCTTTAACACCACACACATCAGTCCCACCACTGCCTCTGTTTTTAACACAGTAACGGTACCTACAGTTGAAGTCGAAAGTTTACATACACCTTAGCCAAATACATTTAATCTCATCACAATTCCTGACATTTAATCCTAGTAAAATGCCCTGTCTTAGGTCAGTTAGGATCACCACTTTATTTTAAGAATGTGAAATGTCAGAATAATGGTAGAGAGAATGATTTATTTCAGCTTTTATGTCATCAAATTCCCAGTGGGTCAGAAGTTTACATACACTCAATTAGTATTTGGAAGCATTGCCTTAAAATTGTTTAACTTGTGTCAAACGTTTCGGGTAGCCTTCCACAAGCTTCCCACAATAAGTTGGGTGCATTTTGGCCCATTCCTCCTGACAGAGCTGGTGTAACTGTGTCAGGTTTGTAGGCCTCCTTGCTCGCACACGCTTTTTCAGTTCTGCCCACAAATTTTCTATACGATTGAGGTCAGGGCTTTGTGAGGGCCACTCCAATACCTTGACTTTGTTGTCCTTAAGCCATTTTGCCACAACTTTGGAAGTATGCTTGGGGTCATTGTCCATTTGGAAGACCCATTTGCGACCAAGCTTTAACTTCTACTTGGTCACAATCCCGGATCCGGGAGCACCCTCATCAGTAAAAAAGCTGACTAGCATAGCCTAGCATAGCGCCACAAGTAAATACTAGCATCTAAATATCATGAAATCACAAGTCCTAGACACCAGATGAAAGATACACATCTTGTGAATCCAGCCATCATTTCTGATTTTTAAAATGTTTTACAGGGAAGACACAATATGTATTTCTATTAGCTAACCACGATAGCAAAAGACACAACTTTTTTTTCTCCGCCATTTTTTTACTGCATAGGTAGCTATCACAAATTCGACCAAATAAAGATATAAATAGTCACTAACCAAGAAACAACTTCATCAGATGACAGTCTGATAACATATTTATTGTATAGCATATGTTTTGTTCGAAAAATGTGCATACTTCAGGTATAAATCATAGTTTTACATTGCAGCCACCATCACAACTCTCACCAAAGCAACTAGAATAACTACAGAGAGCAACGTGAATTACCTAAATACTCATCATAAAACATTTATGAAAAATACACAGTGTACAGCAAATGAAAGACAAAAATCTTGTGAATCCAGCCAATATTTCAGATTTTTTAAGTGTTTTACAGCGAAAACACAATATAGCATTATATTAGCTTACTACAATAGCCAACCACACAACAGCATTGATTCAAGCCAACAATAGCGATAACGAATAAACCAGCAAAATATATTAATTTTTTCACTAACCATCTCAAACTTCTTCAGATGACAGTCCTATAACATCATATTACACAATACATATAGAGTTTGTTCGAAAATGTGCATATTTAGCGGCACAAATCATGGTTATACAATGAGAATAGTAGCCAAGCTGCAAAGAAAATGTCGGGAGAAATCTTGGGAGAGGCACCTAATCTAATCAATAACTAATCATAAACTTGACTAAAAAATACAGGTTGGACAGCAAATGAAAGATACATTAGTTCTTAATGCAACCGCTGTGTTAGATTTTTTAAATTAACGTTACTACGACATACAGCGTGCGTTAAAGCGAGACCGCACCGAAATTAATGGCGGAATAGTAGGTCAACATTTTTCAACAGAACAACGAACTAACTTCATAAATAGTTCTTACTTTTTGATGAGCTTCCATCAGAATCTTGGGCAAGTTGTCCTTTGTCCAGAATCATCGTTGCTCGGTTGTAGATTGCCGTCTTCAACTTAGGAATTAGCAGCAAACATTAGCTATGTGGCCCAGACGTGCCCAACTCACTATAACGCAGCACAAAGAAATATCCGAAAATCACAATATACTGATATAAACTGATAACTCGGTTTAAAATAACTACATTATGATGTCTTTAACACCTATATCGAATAAAATCAGAGCCGGATATATCTAAGGCCTATAACGAGAGCTTTTCAGAATGCCATCCTGAGGTCTGTCTTGCGCCATGACGAACGTTGAAAAGAGTGCACCCCACGTTCCAAGACCATTTATATGGCCTCAGATCTGCCTAGCAACTCCATTCCAATTCTCACTGCTTGCTGACATCTAGGGGAAGGCGTATGCAGTGCATGTCGACCAATAGAATACATGCAAATTAATAAACTGACCCTGGAACAGATTGCCTGATTTCAGATTTCTCACTTCCTGACAGGAAGTTTGCTCCAACTTGAGTTCTATTTTACTCACAGATATAATTCAAACGGTTTTAGAAACTAGAGAGTGTTTTCTATCCAGTAGTAATAATAATATGCATATTGTACGAGCAAGAATTGAGTACGAGGCAGTTTAATTTGGGAACAAATTTTTACAAAGTGAAAACAGCACCCCCTATTGAGAAAAGGTTTTAACTTCCTGACTGATGTCTTGAGATTTTGCTTCAATATATCCACATCATTTCCCCACCTCATGATGCCATCTATTTTGTGATGTGCACTACTCTCTCCTGCAGCAAAGCACCCCCACAACATGATGCTGCCACCGCCATGCTTCACAGTTGGGATGGTGAGCTTTGGCTTGCAAGCCTCCCCCTTTTTCCTCCAAACATAACGATGGTCATTATGGCCAAACAGTTCTATATTTGTTTCATCAGACCAGAGGACTTTTCTCCAAAAAGTACAATTCACTGATGTGGCCATCAACCTCCTCCTTCACATCTGACTCCTGATGATCAACCTCCTCCTTCACATCTGACTCCTGATGATCAACCTCCTCCTTCACATCTGACTCCTGATGATCAACCTCCTCCTTCACATCTGACTCCTGATGATCAACCTCCTCCTTCACATCTGACTCCTGATGATCAACCTCCTCCTTCACATCTGACTCCAGTGATCAATCCAGAGCGTCTTCTTTTTTGGGGGGAATCCCGATGGACGTCATCGAATAGGTCGTCCTCACGACCACCAACAAGTGAATTGTCATTCAGGTTGTCAATAGGAAGAGCATCAGCAATATGTCCTGTCTGGTAACTTGTCTCGTTCAATGGATTTACATTGGCAGGTGCACAGGGAGAAACCCCATTAAAAAAACTCAGTCGATCTCAAACGGTGGAAAAACTTTTGGAAGTCTTTATCAAAGTCTGTGGCCTGTGATGTTGGGACAAATGATAGTCCCTTATTATACAAGCGACAAAATTCACAAATTCTACAGCACAACGGCAGAGTCATGGAGACTTTTGACTGGTACCATTATTTTCTCATGCAATTACAGTAGGTTGTACCCAATTGGTTTTCTCTCTAGGTCGTGTCAGTAGGTTACAGTAGGTTGTACCCAATTGGTTCTCTCTCTAGGTCGTGTCAGTAGGTTACAGTAGGTTGTACCCAATTGGTTCTCTCTCTAGGTCATGCCAGTAGGTTACAGTAGGTTGTACCCAATTGGTTGTCTCTCTAGGTCATGTCAGTAGGTTACAGTAGGTTGTACCCAATTGGTTTTCTCTCTAGGTCATGTCAGTAGGTTACAGTAGGTTGTACCCAATTGGTTCTCTCTCTAGGTCGTGTCAGTAGGTTACAGTAGGTTGTACCCAATTGGTTCTCTCTCTAGGTCATGCCAGTAGGTTACAGTAGGTTGTACCCAATTGGTTGTCTCTCTAGTGGAAACAATTATCAACCCAATGTGGAAAGTGTTGAATTTGGTCAACAACAAAATGAATGGCTTATTTGCTACGTGAGGTTTACTTGATCTAACAGAAGGGTCGTAATTCTTAAATTGTTATGTGGACACGTGATATACCGACAACTTTGATAAAAACACTATAGGAGTTGTCTCCAGATCGCTATGCATATTCATGCTAGTAGCTTAGCATCTCTCTCCATTGAATACAGGCGGTTGACGACAACAACCCTCAAAGAATATAAACAATAGATAACAATAATAATAAGATCCACCAATCTAAAGAAAGGATAGGCGGGAGCTAGACAACCCACAGTGCTGCTTTGTGGACAACGACTCCGCTTGATAGGGCAGAGACTTATTGTCAGTATATCCATAATCGTTGGTGTAGCCAACCCAACTCTCGCATGGCACTATTGGGGGCACTGTGTGTAGTAAATCATAACTACATTAAAATCACTACATGCCGTGGCCCCCAGATAGACCCTTCTCAAATATATATGTTAAGTCACTTTTTGGAAACGGAACGGAGAAAACAAGGGGTAGCTTGCTCTCTACGTCGTCTGATTCTAGACATATCAGTCATCATCCTAGGGCCCTCCCTTGATGAGGTATTGACGAGACAACTCCGAATATCCAAAGTGAAAACCCAATTTAAGGCGGTACTTACTGATGTAAATCAGATCTCCTACCTCCACCTCTTCATCTTTCAATGTGACAGAAATCTCCCCTTCCTTCTTCAGGTCAAAAACTGCATCCTCTTTCTCATCCTCTTCTTTCACTGTGAACGCGTCTTCCTCTTCTTTCACTGTGAACGCTTCTTCCTCTTTCACTGTAACAGCCTCGCCCTCAATTTATTTTTTAACGGTGACATCCTCCTCTTCCTTCTCCTCTTTCACTACAATGTTCAGCCCCAGAGCTTCTTTCTCCGTCCAGCAGACCCCTTCTTCTTTAGCAGGAGGGGAGAAGCTTACTGACCTCATGTTCGGGGATATTAGCTAGCTAGCTATCATTAGCGACTAAGCTAGTGCTAATTTAACCAGCCAGCTACTATATCTGACTAATAAAAAATAACGTAACATTAAATTAAATAGGCTAACAAGTATATACGATAGAAGTGTGTCTAAAACACAGCAGCTAATATACACCGAAAGCGTAAAAACAGCTTGAATCTTTCGGCTACGTTGGCTAGCAAGCTACCGAGGTGGTTGACTTGTTGTTTTTGATGAACCGTCCACTACATTATACGTCACGATAGCAGCATCGCTGGCTCTGCTGACTGGAGTGGGAAATGCAGATAGCAACATCGCCGTCTGCTGACTGGAGTGGGAAATGCAGTTGAGGAAATGGATTTCATTAAATAATGCTATTATATTGAGAAATACAAAGACAGGAATGTGTTGATTTATTAGTGCGAATACATTTTCTTTTACTACAGCACATTTAAGGCAGTTTCATTATGTCAAACTAAATCTAAATAAGTAGCCAGCTACTGTCAGTCTATACTGCTCCTACATGGTGTAACAATACATCATGTAGATGTATATAATGAACAGACTAGGTCTATACTGCTCCTACATGGTGTAACAATACATCATGTAGATGTATATAATGAACAGACTAGGTCTATACTGCTCCTACATGGTGTAACAATACATCATGTAGATGTATATAATGAACAGACTAGGTCTATACTGCTCCTACAGGGTGTAACAATACATCATGTAGATGTATATAATGAACAGACTAGGTCCATACTGCTCCTACATGGTGTAACAATACATCATGTAGATGTATATAATGAACAGACTAGGTCTATACTGCTCCTACATGGTGTAACAATACATCATGTAGATGTATATAATGAACAGACTAGGTCTATACTGCTCCTACATGGTGTAACAATACATCATGTAGATGTATATAATGAACAGACTAGGTCTATACTGCTCCTACATGGTGTAACAATACATCATGTAGATGTATATAATGAACAGACTAGGTCTATACTGCTCCTACATGGTGTAACAATACATCATGTAGATGTATATAATGAATAGACTAGGTCTATACTGCTCCTACATGGTGTAACAATACATCATGTAGATGTATATAATGAACAGACTAGGTCTATACTGCTCCTACATGGTGTAACAATACATCATGTAGATGTATATAATGAACAGACTAGGTCTATACTGCTCCTACATGGTGTAACAATACATCATGTAGATGTATATAATGAACAGACTAGGTCTATACTGCTACTGTCAGTCTACACTGCTGGTAGACATTGTGTTTGATTCAGACCCTGTCAGTGTGCCAGGTGGACATTGGGTTTGATTCAGACCCTGTCAGTGTGCCAGGTGGTCATTGGGTTTGATTCAGACCCTGTCAGTGTGCCAGGTGGTCATTGGGTTTGATTCAGACCCTGCCAGCATGGCCAGAAATGTATTCCAAGGTCAGTAACTTATAACCACGGAATCACCGCAGACCTTTCATGCATGCCTAAAAACACCTAAGTATTAGAATTACTGCATCAGCAAATCTAATTTTGTCACTGCATAAGACACCATTCACAATGATGGCTGAGGTACGTGTAAAACATGACATATTATTTCCTCATTGTAAAAAATGTCCCGCTCCTTCAAAACATATTTGTAATGGCAAGGCTTTTGCTCAGTGGGCTGTTCCATTGTTGAGGAAAGCAGGGGGGGTGTTGTGAGTAACAGAACTGCCTGAGATGTAGGGGAAGGGAAGCTGTTCCATTGTTGAGGAAAGCAGGGGGAGTGTTGTGAGTAACAGAACTGCCTGAGATGTAGGGGAAGGGAAGCTGCTCCATTGTTGAGGAAAGCAGGGGGGGTGTTGTGAGTAACAGAACTGCCTGAGATGTAGGGGAAGGGAAGCTGTTCCATTGTTGAGGAAAGCAGGGGGAGTGTTGTGAGTAACAGAACTGCCTGAGATGTAGGGGAAGGGAAGCTGTTCCATTGTTGAGGAAAGCAGGGGGAGTGTTGTGAGTAACAGAACTGCCTGAGATGTAGGGGAAGGGAAGCTGTTCCATTGTTGAGGAAAGCAGGGGGAGTGTTGTGAGTAACAGAACTGCCTGAGATGTAGAGGAAGGGAAGCTGTTCCATTGTTGAGGAAAGCAGGGGGGGTGTTGTGAGTAACAGAACTGCCTGAGATGTAGGGGAAGGGAAGCTGTTCCATTGTTGAGGAAAGCAGGGGGAGTGTTGTGAGTAACAGAACTGCCTGAGATGTAGGGGAAGGGAAGCTGTTCCATTGTTGAGGAAAGCAGGGGGAGTGTTGTGAGTAACAGAACTGCCTGAGATGTAGGGGAAGGGAAGCTGTTCCATTGTTGAGGAAAGCAGGGGGGGTGTTGTGAGTAACAGAACTGCCTGAGATGTAGGGGAAGGGAAGCTGTTCCATTGTTGAGGAAAGCAGGGGGAGTGTTGTGAGTAACAGAACTGCCTGAGATGTAGGGGAAGGGAAGCTGTTCCATTGTTGAGGAAAGCAGGGGGAGTGTTGTGAGTAACAGAACTGCCTGAGATGTAGGGGAAGGGAAGCTGCTCACTGATTGGCTGTAGGGACAAGGGTCCCTCCAAAAATCTACCACTAATAGGCCAAGCCTCCACAGACCCTGTCTTGTACTGACAAACAAATCATTTGACATTCAAATACGTCATTTTAAATCCAGCTGGGCCTTTTAACACAGACAGTTGTTCCTGCTGTAGATGTTATGCCTTTGTACAGATCTAGGATCAGTTCGTTTTATATGTTCTCTAACACAGACAGTTGTTCCTGCTGTAGATGTTATGCCTTTGCACAGATCTAGGATCAGTTCGTTTTATATGTTCTCTAACACAGACAGTTGTTCCTGCTGTAGATGTTATGCCTTTGCACAGATCTAGGACCAGTTCACCTCCACAATGCATATACAGTACCGGTCAATTGTTTGGACACACCTACAAATTCAATGTTTTTTCTTTATTTTAACTATTGTCTACATTGTACAGATCTAGGATCAGTTTTAACTATTGTCTACATTGTAGAATAATAGTGGAGACATTGAAACTATGAAATAACACATATGGAATCATGTAGTAACCAAACAAGTGGCAGTAGAATGGCTTTACTGAAGATCTCAGTAACTTTCAACGTGGCATCGTCATAGGATGGCACCTTTCCAACAAGTCAGTTTGTCAAGTTTCTGACCTGCTAGAGCTTCCCCGGTCAACTGTAAGTGCTGTTACTGTGAAGTGGAAACGTCTAGGACCAACAACGGCTCAGCCAAGAAGTAGTGGGCCACACATGTTCACAGAACGGGACCGCCGAGTGCTGAAGCGTGTAACGTGTAAAAATCATCTGTACTTGGTTGCAACACTCACTAACAAGTTCCAATCTGCCTCTGGAAGCAACATCAGCACAAGAAACTGTTTGTCAGGAGCTTCATGAAATGGGTTTCCATGGCCGAGCAGCTGCATACAAGCCTAAGATCACCACGTACAAAGCGAAGCATCGGCTCTAGTGGTGTAAAGCTAGCCGCCATTGGACTCTGGAGCAATGGAAATGTATTCTCCGGAGAGATGAATCAAGCTTCACCTTCTAGCAATCCGACGGACTAATCTGGGTTTGGCAGATGCCAGGAGAACGCTACTTGCCCCAATGCATAGTGCCAACTGTAAAGTTTGGTGGAGGAGGAATAATGGTCTGGGGTTGTTTTTCATGGTTCGGGCCCCTTAGTTTCAGTTAAGGGAAATCTTAATGCTACAGCATTCAATGGCATTCTAGAGGAATCTGTGCTTCCAACTTTGTGGCAACAGTTTGGGGAAGGCCCTTTCCTGTTTCAGCATGACAATACCCCGTACGCAAAGCGAGTTCCATACATGAATGGTTAGTCGAGATTGGTGTGGAAGAACTTCACAAAGCCCTATCCTCAAGACATCAAACACCTTTGGGATGAATTGGAACGCCGACTGTGAGCCAGGCCTAATCGCTCAACATCAGTGCTCGACCTCACTAATGTCCTTGTGACTGAATGGAAGCAAGTCCCCGCAGCAATGTTTCAACATCTAGTGGAAAGCCTTCCCAGAAGAGTGGAGGCTGTTATAGCAGCAATGTTACAACCTCTAGTGGAAAGCCTTCCCAGAAGACTGGAGGCTGTTATAGCAGCAAAGGGGGACCAACTCCATATTAATACCCATGATTTTGGAATGAGATGTTTGACGAGCAGGTGTTCACAAACTTTGGTGATTTATTGTATATACTGCAGACAGACAGACAGACAGACAGACAGACAGACAGACAGACAGACAGACCGACAGACCGACCGACCGACCGACCGACCGACCGACCGCCCGCCCACCCCTCCCTCCCTCCCTCCAGTCTCTCCCTGAGTCCAGGCCCCAGACAGACAGACAGAACTACTAGTCACCCCTCCACTCTCTCCCTGAGTCCAGGCCCCAGACAGACAGAACTACTAGTCACCCCTCCACTCTCTCCCTGAGTCCAGGCCCCAGACAGACAGAACAGCAACACCGTCAGAACTATAGCAGTCTTCATTCTGAAATGACTCTGGTCTTCTTCAGAAGTAGTGCAGTAGTCTACAGGGTTCAGAACTCACCTTTTTAAACACTTCTTATCACTCATATCATGAGGTTTCACATGTGTTTGGTTACATAGTGCCCAATGTTCTTCTTAGTGATAAAACAGCAAACTTTAAGAGTGTTTACTTATCAGACCAACATATATAATAAATATACTATAATATACTATATTCATATGCTTAGTACTCACACATGAATCATATCCTGTTTGCAGGTCATGTGTTGTTTTGAGCCAGCAGTAAAAACACACTGACAGGACAGTTCCTCTTATGGCCACTAGGTGATAATCTGGTGTCACAGACGCAGGACTGTAGACTAGAAAGAAGGATTGCCCCAATTATCTCTCCTTTCTCCTAAAGTGTGCACTTGTTCCCTTCACTGAAATGACTGGTACACTAAATATAGTGGAAACGCCCACTTGATAACAGAAGGTAGAGTCCTCTAAGTGGAACGGTGGGAGACAAACAGTACCTCCTCTCCCTTTCTCCCATCCTCCTCTTCTCTTCTCCCGCCTCTCCTCTTCTCCCGCCTCTCCTCTTCTCCCCCCTCTCCTCTCCTCTTCTCCCCCCTCTCCTCTCCTCTTCTTCCCCCTCTCCTCTCCTTTTCTCCCCCCTCTCCTCTTCTCCCCCTCTCCTCTTCTTCCCCTCTCCTCTTCTCCCCCCTCTCCTCTCCTCTTCTCCCCCCTCTCCTCTCCTCTTCTCCCCCTCTCCTCTCCTCTTCTCTTCTCCCCTCTCCTCTTCTCCCCCCTCTCCTCTCCTCTTCTCCCCCTTTCCCCTTCTTCTACCTCCCCTTACTTTATTTAATATAAATTAAAGGATGAGAGGGAGACAGAGAGGGGGGGGGGGGGGGAGTAGGGTAGAGGGGGAGGAGGGGGGAGATGGGAGAGAGACAGAGAGGGGGGAGGGGAAGGGAAGTAGGGTAGAGAGGGAGGAGGGGGGAGATGGGAGAGAGACAGAGAGGGGGGAGGGGAAGGGAAGTAGGGTAGAGAGGGAGGAGGGGGGAGATGGGAGGGAGACAGAGAGGGGGGAGGGGAAGGAAAGTAGGGTAGAGAGGGAGGAGGGGTAGATGGGAGGGAGACAGAGAGGGGGGAGGGGAAGTGGGGTAGAGAGGGAGGAGGGGGGAGATGGGGGAGGGGAAGGGAAGTGGGGTAGAGAGGGAGGAGGGGGGAGATGGGAGAGAGACAGAGAGGGGGGAGGGGAGGGGAAGTGGGGTAGAGAGGGAGGAGGGGGGAGATGGGGGAGGGGGAGGGAAGTAGGGTAGAGAGGGAGGAGGGGAGAGATGGGAGGGAGACAGAGAGGGGGGAGGGGAGGGGAAGTAGGGTAGAGAGGGAGGAGGGGGAGATGGGAGAGAGACAGAGAGGGGGGAGGGGAAGGGAAGTAGGGTAGAGAGGGAGGAGGGGGAGATGGGAGAGAGACAGAGAGGGGGAGGGGAAGGGAAGTAGGGTAGAGCGGGAGGAGGGGGGAGAGAGAGAATTTATTTTTATCACTGACTTCTCACCAGTGATGTCATCATAACCAGTAACCTGTTCCTCTCTTGGCCCAGCCCAGCCTGACCCTGACATATAGCATCAGGCCTGTTGAGTTGACTTGGGTAACAGACCTCTAGCTTCTACACCACATCCCCCCTTCTCCTGCTCTAACATGAGACCTCATCAGTACTCATTTTGGGTGCTGGTACTGTTTATATTGAGGTGCTAGAACATTAAGCCGATATTCTATAAGAGGTGAACTCAAGCAGTAGAAAGTTAGAGCTGATATTATAGGACACACTATGTGTAACTTTGCTGCTCTGCCAGCAGTTTCCTGTGGAGTTTTTCTAATGTCAGTGTTTCCTGTAGGTAGGTGGGTTTAACTGATCTTATCTGATTAAAAGTTTGTCACATCATATAAGTAAGGAAGTAATGAGATAGAAGTCATATAGCCTAGCAGTATTTCTCAGGAGGGGGGGGGGGGGGGGAGAGAGAGAGAGAGTGAGAGAGAGAGAGAGAGATAGGACTTACTGCCAGACTGGTTTGGGAGAAGGAGACAAGGGAGGAGGATGAGAGAGAATGATAGGACTTACTAGCAGACAGGGTTGGGAGAAGGAGACAAGGGAGGAGGATGAGAGAGAGAATGATAGGACTTACTGACAGACTGGGTTGTGAGAAGGAGACAAAGGAGGAGGATGAGAGATGGGAGAGAGAAATAAATGTCCCTTTTTCAGGACCCTGTCTTTCAAAGATAATTCGTAAAAACCAAAATAACTACACAGATCTTCATTGTAAAGGGTATAAACACTGTTTCCCATGCTTGTTCAGTGAACCAAAAACAATTAATAAACATGCACCTGTGTAACGGACGTTAAGACACTAACAGCTTACAGATGGTAGGCAATTAAGGTCACAGTTATGAAAACTTAGGACACTAAAGAGGCCTTTCAACATACTGTGAAAAACACCAAAAGAAAGATGCCCAGGGTCCCTGCTCATCTGCGTGAATGTGCCTTAGGCATGCTGCAAGGAGGCATGAGGACTGCAGATGTGGCCAGGGCAATAAATTGCAATGTCCGTACTGTGAGACGCCTAAGACAGCGCTACAGGGAGACAGGACGGACAATTGATCGTCCTCGCAGTGGCAGACCACGTGTAACAACATCTGCACAGGATTGGTACATCCAAACATCACACCTACGGGACAGGTACAGGATGGCAACAGCAACTGCCCAATATACACCAGGAACGCACAATCCCTCCATCAGTGCTCAGACTGTCTGCACCAGGCTGAGAGGCTGGACTGAGGGCTTGTAGGCCTGTTGTAACGCAGGTCCTCACCAGACATCACTGGCAACAACGTCGCCTATGGGTACAAACCCACCGTCGCTGGACCAGACAGGACTGGCAAATGTGCTCTTCACTGACAAGTCACTGTTTTGTCTCACCAGGGGTGAGGAAGGAATGAGCGTTTACACCAAGGCCTGTACTCTGGATCGGGATCGATTGGAGGTGGAGGGTCCGTCATGGTCTGGGGCGGAGTGTCACAGCATCATCGGACTGAGCTTGTTGTCATTGCAGGCTATCTCAATGCTGTGCGTTACAGGGAAGACATCCTCCTCCCTCATGTGGTACCCTTCCTGCAGGCTCATCCTGACATGACCCTCCAGCTTGACAATGCCACCAGCCATACTACTCGTTCTGTGCGTGATTTCCTGCAAGACAGGAATATCAGTGTTCTGCCATGGTCAGTGAAGAGCCCAGATCTCAATCCCATTGAGCATGTCTGGGACCTGTTGGATCGGAGGGTGAGGGCTAGGTCATGTCTGGGAACTGAAATGTCTGGGAACTTGAAGGTGCCTTGGTGGAAGAGTGGGGTAACATCTCACAGCAAGAACTAGCAAATATGGTGCAGTCCATGAGGAGGAGATGCACTACAGTACTTAATGCAGCTGGTGGCCACACCAGATACTGACTGTTACTTTTGATTTTGACCCCCTCCCCCCTTTGTTCAGGGACACATTATTCAATTTCTGTTAGTCACATGTCTGTGGAACTTGTTCAGTTTATGTCTTAGTTGTTGAATCTTGCTATGTTCATACAAGTATTTAAAACATGTTAATTTTGCTGAAAATAAACGCAGTTGACAGTGAGAGGACTTTTCTTTTCTTGCTGAGTTTAGTTCTTACTGACAGACTGAGTTGGTAGAAGGAGACGGGAGGAGGGAGAGAGATGAGAGAGAGAGATAGGACTTACTGACAGACTGAGTTGGTAGAAGGAGACGGGAGGAGGGAGAGAGATGAGAGAGATAGGACTTACTGACAGACTGGGTTGGTAGAAGGAGACGGGAGGAGGGAGAGAGAAGAGAGAGATAGGACTTACTGACAGACTGGGTTGGTAGAAGGAGACGGGAGGAGGGAGAGAGAAGAGAGAGATAGGACTTACTTACACTCCCTGACCATAGAGAGCCCTCGGGGTTCTCTATGGTTCAATAGGTCAGAGCGTGACTAGGTGGTGTTCTAGTCTTGAATTTCTATGTTGGTGTGAGTATGGTTCAATAGGTCAGAGCGTGACTAGGTGGTGTTCTAGTCTTGAATTTCTATGTTGGTGTGAGTATGGTTCCCCCTTGGGGTTCTCTATGGTGCAATAGGTCAGAGCGTGACTAGGTGGTGTTCTAGTCTTGAATTTCTATGTTGGTGTGAGTATGGTTCAATAGGTCAGAGCGTGACTAGGTGGTGTTCTAGTCTTGAATTTCTATGTTGGTGTGAGTATGGTTCCCCCTTGGGGTTCTCTATGGTGCAATAGGTCAGAGCGTGACTAGGTGGTGTTCTAGTCTTGAATTTCTATGTTGGTGTGAGTATGGTTCCCAATTGGAGGCAGCTGATGATCGTTGCCTATAATTGGGGATGATACTTAGTGTGGTCCTTTTCCCACCTGTGTTTGTGGGGTATTGTTTTGTTTTGGTTTAGTGCTATGTGCGCTACGAACTTCACGTTCGTTTATTCTTTGTTGTTTTTTGAAGGTTCACTTTAACTACTCACGCTGCGCCTTGGTCCGCTCATTATGTATACAAAGAACGTGACACTTCCTCACTGACAGACTGGGTTGGTAGAAGGAGACAGGGGAGGAGGGAGAGAGATTAGAGAGAGCGATAGGACTTATTGACAGACTGGGTTGGTAGAATGAGACAAGAGAGGAGGGAGAGAGAGATGAGAGAGAGATATGACTCACTGACAGACTGGGTTGGTAGAAGGAGACAAGAGAGGAGGGAGAGAGATGAGAGAGAGATATGACTCAGTGACAGACTGGGTTGGTAGAATGAGACAAGAGAGGAGGGAGAGAGATGAGAGAGAGAGATATGACTCACTGACAGACTGGGTTGGTAGAAGGAGACGGGAGGAGGGAGAGAGAGATGAGAGAGAGATATGACTCACTGACAGACTGGGTTGGTAGAAGGAGACAGGGGAGGAGGGAGAGAGATGAGAGAGAGATAGGACTTATTGACAGACTGGGTTGGTAGAATGAGACAAGAGAGGAGGGAGAGAGATGAGAGAGAGAGAGATATGACTCACTGACAGACTGGGTTGGTAGAAGGAGACGGGAGGAGGGAGAGAGAGATGAGAGAGATATATGACTCACTGACAGACTGGGTTGGTAGAAGGAGACAGGGGAGGAGGGAGAGAGATGAGAGAGAGAGAGATAGGACTCACTGACAGACTGGGTTGGTAGAAGGAGACAAGAGAGGAGGGAGAGATAGATAAGAGAGAGAGTGATATGACTCACTGACAGACTGGGTTGGTAGAAGGAGACGGGAGGAGGGAGAGAGAGATGAGAGAGAGATATGACTCACTGACAGACTGGGTTGGTAGAAGGAGACAGGGGAGGAGGGAGAGATAGACTGACATTTAAATCAGCTGAATATATTTGTATCACTGACTTCTCACCAGTGATGTCATCATAACCAGTAACCTTTTCCTCTCTTGTCCCAGCCCAGCCTGACCCTGACATATAGCATCAGGCCTGTTGAGTTGACTTGGGTAACAGACCTCTAGCTTCTACACCACATCCCCCCTTCTCCTGCTCTAACATGAGACCTCATCAGTACTCATTTTGGGTGATGGTACTGTTTATATTGAGGTGCTGGAACATTAAGCCAATATTCTATAAGAGGTGAACTCAAGCAGTAGAAAGTTAGAGGTGATATTATAGGACACACTATGTGTAACTTTGCTGCTCTGCCAGCAGTTTCCTGTGGAGTTTTTCTAATGTCAGTGTTTCCTGTAGGTAGGTGGGTTTAACTGATCTTATCTGATTAAAGGTTTGTCACGTCATAGAAGTAAGGAAGTAATGAGATAGAAGTCATATAGCCAAGCAGTATTTTCCACTCTTCAGAATTCTCTCCCCAACCCCCACCAGTCTAGTACATAACTCAACTCTCTCCCTGACCCCCACCAGTCTAGTACATAACTCAACTCTCTCCCTGACCCCCACCAGTCTAGTACATAACTCAACTCTCTCCCTGACCCCCACAGGTCTAGTACATAACTCAACTCTCTCCCACCCCCACCAGTCTAGTACATAACTCAACTCTCTCCCTGATCCCACCAGTCTAGTACATTACTCACTCTCTCCCTGACCCCCTCCAGTCTATTACATAACTCAACTCTCTCCCTGACCCCCACCAGTCTAGTACATAACTCAACTCTCTCCCTGACCCCCACCAGTCTAGTACACAACTCAACTCTCTCCCCAACCCCCACCAGTCTAGTACATAACTCAACTCTCTCCCCCACCCCCACCAGTTCTAGTACATAACTCAACTCTCTCTCCCTGACCCCCACCAGTCTAGTACATAACTCAACTCTCTCCCTGACCCCCACCAGTCTAGTACACAACTCAACTCTCTCCCCAACCCCCACCAGTCTAGTACATAACTCAACTCTCTCCCTGACCCCCACCAGTCTAGTACATAACTCAACTCTCTCCCCGACCCCCACCAGTCTAGTACACTAACTCAACTCTCTCCCCAACCCCACACCAGTCTAGTACATAACTCAACTCTCATCCCCAACCCCCACCAGTCTAGTACATAACTCAACTCTCTCCCCAACCCCCACCAGTCTAGTACTAACTCACTCACTCTCTCCCCAACCCCCA
>NW_024057866.1:0-81501 GCF_016432855.1 Salvelinus namaycush
TGAAGCTAGGGTTAGGGCTGATGCTAGGGTTAGTTACTGCCAGGATGTGGACATGAAGCTAGGGTTAGGGCTGATGCTAGGGTTACTGCCAGGATGTGGACATGAAGCTAGGGTTAGGTTTGATGCTAGGGTTAGTTACTGCCAGGATGTGGACATGAAGCTAGGGTTAGGGCTGATGCTAGGGTTACTGCCAGGATGTAGACATGAAGCTAGGGTTAGGGCTGATGCTAGGGTTACAGCCAGGATGTGGACATGAAGCTAGGGTTAGGGCTGATGCTAGGGTTACTGCCAGGATGTGGACATGCAGCTAGGGTTAGGGCTGATGCTAGGGTTACTGCTAGGATGTGGACATGAAGCTAGGGTTAGGGCTGATGCTAGGCTTAGTTACTGCCAGGATGTGGACATGAAGCTAGGGTTAGGGCTGATGCTAGAGTTATTGCCAGGATGTGGACATGAAGCTAGGGTTAGGGTTGATGCTAGGGTTACTGCCAGGATGTGGACATGAAGCTAGGGTTAGGGCTGATGCTAGGGTTACTGCTAGGATGTGGACATGAAGCTAAGGTTAGGGCTGATGCTAGGGTTACTGCCAGGATGTGGACATGAAGCTAGGGTTAGGGTTGATGCTAGGGTTAGTTACTGCCAGGATATGGACATGAAGCTAGGGTTAGGTTTGATGCTAGGGTTACTGCCATGATATGGACATGAAGCTCGGGTTAGGGTTGATGCTAGGGTTACTGCCAGGATGTGGACATGAAGCTAGGGTTAGGGTTGATTCTAGCGTTACTGTTAGGATGTGGACATGAAGCTAGGGTTAGGGTTACTGCCAGGATGTGGACATGAAGCTAGGGTTAGGGCTGATGCTAGGGTTAGTTACTGCCAGGATATGGACATGAAGCTAGGGTTAGCGCTGATATTAGGGTTACTGCCAGGATGTGGACATGAAGCTAGGGTTAGGGCTGATGCTAGGGTTAGTTACTGCCAGGATGTGGACATGAAGCTAGGGTTAGGACTGATGCTAGGGTTAGTTACAGCCAGGATGTGGACATGAAGCTAGGGTTAGGGCTGATGCTAGGGTTAGTTACTGCCAGGATATGGACATGAAGCTAGGGTTAGGGCTGATGTTAGGGTTACTGCTAGGATGTAGACATGAAGCTAGGGTTAGGGCTGATGCTAGGGTTACTGCCAGGATGTGGAAATGAACCTAGGGTTAGGGCTGATGCTAGGGTTACTGCCAGGATGTGGACATGAAGCTCGGGTTAGGGCTGATGCTAGGGTTAGTTACTGCCAGGATATGGACATGAAGCTAGGGTTAGGGCTGATACTAGGGTTAGTTACTGCCAGGATATGGACATGAAGCTAGGGTTAGGGCTGATGCTATGGTTACTGCCAGGATGTGGACATGAAGCTAGGGATAGGGCTGATGCTAGGGTTACTGCTAGGATGTAGACATGAAGCTAGGGTTAGGGCTGATGCTAGGGTTATTGCCAGGATGTGGACATGAAGCTAGGGTTAGGGCTGATGCTAGGGTTACTGCCAGGATGTGGACATGAAGCTAGGGTTAGGGCTGATGCTAGGGTTAGTTACTGGCAGGATGTGGACATGAAGCTAGGGTTAGGGCTGATGCTAGGGTTACTGCCAGGATGTGGACATGAAGCTAGGGTTAGGGCTGATGCTAGGGTTACTGCCAGGATGTGGACATGAAGCTAGGGTTAGGGCTGATGCTAGGGTTAGTTACTGCCAGGATGTGGACATGAAGCTAGGGTTAGGGCTGATGCTAGGGTTACTGCCAGGATGTGGACATGAAGCTAGGGTTAGGGCTGATGCTAGGGTTACTGCCAGGATGTGGACATGAAGCTAGGGTTAGGGCTGATGCTAGGGTTAGTTACTGCCAGGATGTGGACATGAAGCTAGTGTGAGGACTGATGCTTGGGTTAGTTACTGCCAGGATGTGGACATGAAGCTAGAGTTAGGGCTTATGCTAGGGGTACTGCCAGGATATGGACATGAAGCTAGGGTTAGGGCTGATGTTAGGGTTACTGCCAGGATGTGGACATGAAGCTAGGGTTAGGGCTGATGCTAGGGTTACTGCCAGGATATGGACATGAAGCTAGGGTTAGGTCTGTTGTTATTGTTAGTTACTGCCAGGATATGGACATGAAGCTAGGGTTAGGGCTGATGCTAGGGTTAGTTACTGCCAGGATATGGACATGAAGCTAGGGTTAGGGCTGATGTTAGGGTTACTGCTAGGATGTAGACATGAAGCTAGGGTTAGGGCTGATGCTAGGGTTACTGCCAGGATGTGGAAATGAACCTAGGGTTAGGGCTGATGCTAGGGTTACTGCCAGGATGTGGACATGAAGCTCGGGTTAGGGCTGATGCTAGGGTTAGTTACTGCCAGGATATGGACATGAAGCTAGGGTTAGGGCTGATACTAGGGTTAGTTACTGCCAGGATATGGACATGAAGCTAGGGTTAGGGCTGATGCTATGGTTACTGCCAGGATGTGGACATGAAGCTAGGGATAGGGCTGATGCTAGGGTTACTGCTAGGATGTAGACATGAAGCTAGGGTTAGGGCTGATGCTAGGGTTATTGCCAGGATGTGGACATGAAGCTAGGGTTAGGGCTGATGCTAGGGTTACTGCCAGGATGTGGACATGAAGCTAGGGTTAGGGCTGATGCTAGGGTTAGTTACTGGCAGGATGTGGACATGAAGCTAGGGTTAGGGCTGAAGCTAGGGTTACTGCCAGGATGTGGACATGAAGCTAGGGTTAGGGCTGATGCTAGGGTTACTGCCAGGATGTGGACATGAAGCTAGGGTTAGGGCTGATGCTACGGTTAGTTACTGCCAGGATGTGGACATGAAGCTAGGGTTAGGGCTGATGCTAGGGTTACTGCCAGGATGTGGACATGAAGCTAGGGTTAGGGCTGATGCTAGGGTTACTGCCAGGATGTGGACATGAAGCTAGGGTTAGGGCTGATGCTAGGGTTAGTTACTGCCAGGATGTGGACATGAAGCTAGTGTGAGGACTGATGCTTGGGTTAGTTACTGCCAGGATGTGGACATGAAGCTAGAGTTAGGGCTTATGCTAGGGGTACTGCCAGGATATGGACATGAAGCTAGGGTTAGGGCTGATGTTAGGGTTACTGCCAGGATGTGGACATGAAGCTAGGGTTAGGGCTGATGCTAGGGTTACTGCCAGGATATGGACATGAAGCTAGGGTTAGGTCTGTTGTTAGGGTTAGTTACTGCCAGGATATGGACATGAAGCTAGGGTTAGGGCTGACGCTAGGGTTAGTTACTGCCAGGATATGGACATGAAGCTAGGGTTAGGGCTGATGTTAGGGTTAGTTACTGCCAGGATGTGGACATGAAGCTAGTGTTAGGACTGATGCTAGGGTTAGTTACTGCCAAGATGTGGACATGAAGCTAGGGTTAGGGCTGATGCTAGGGTTAGTTACTGCCAGGATATGGACATGATGCTAGGGTTAGGGTTGATGCTAGGGTTAGTTACTGCCAGGATATGGACATGTGGCTAGGGTTAGGGTTGATGCTAGGGTTACTGCAATGATATGGACATGAAGCTAGGGTTAGGGTTGATAAAAGGGTTACTGGCAGGATGTGGACATGAAGCTAGGGTTAGGGTTGATGCTAGGGTTCGGTACTGCCAGGATGTAGACATGAAGCTAGGGTTAGGGCTGATGCTAGGGTTAGGTACTGCCAGGATATGGACATGAAGCTAGGGTTAGGGTTGATGCTAGGGTTTGTTACTGCCAGGATGTGGACATGAAGCTAGGGTTAGGGCTGATGCTAGGGTTACTGCCAGGATGTGGACATGAAGCTAGGGTTAGGGCTGATGCTAGGGTTACTGCCAGGATGTGGACATGAAGCTCGGGTTAGGGCTGATGCTAGGGTTAGTTACTGCCAGTATGTGGACATGAAGCTTGGGTTAGGGCTGATGCTAGGGTTACTGCCAGGAAGTAGACATGAAGCTAGGGTTAGGGCTGATGCTAGGGTTACAGCCAGGATGTGGACATGAAGCTAGGGTTAGGGCTGATGCTAGGGTTACTGCCAGGATGTGGACATGCAGCTAGGGTTAGGGTTGATTCTAGCGTTACTGCCAGGATGTGGACATGAAGCTAGGGTTAGGGTTACTGCCAGGATGTGGACATAAAGCTAGGGTTAGGGCTGATGCTAGGGTTAGTTACTGCCAGGATATGGACATGAAGCTAGGGTTAGGGCTGATATTAGGGTTACTGCTAGGATGTCGACATGAAGCTAGGGTTAGGGCTGATGCTAGGGTTAGTTACTGCCAGGATGTGGACATGAAGCTAGGGTTAGGACTGATGCTAGGGTTAGTTACAGCCAGGATGTGGAGATAAAGCTAGGGTTAGGGCTGATGCTAGGGTTACCGCTAGGATGTAGACATGAAGCTAGGGTTAGGGCTGATGCTAGGGTTACTGCCAGGATGTGGAAATGAACATAGGGTTAGGGCTGATGCTAGGGTTACTGCCAGGATGTGGACATGAAGCTCGGGTTAGGGCTGATGCTAGGGTTAGTTACTGCCAGGATATGGACATGAAGCTAGGGTTAGGGCTGATACTAGGGTTAGTTACTGCCAGGATATGGACATGAAGCTAGGGTTAGGGCTGATGCTATGGTTACTGCCAGGATGTGGACATGAAGCTAGGGATAGGGCTGATGCTAGGGTTACTGCTAGGATGTAGACATGAAGCTAGGGTTAGGGCTGATGCTAGGGTTACTGCTAGGATGTAGACATGGAGCTAGGGTTAGGGCTGATGCTAGGGTTATTGCCAGGATGTGGACATGAAGCTAGGGTTAGGGCTGATGCTAGGGTTACTGCCAGGATGTGGACATGAAGCTAGGGTTAGGGCTGATGCTAGGGTTAGTTACTGCCAGGATGTGGACATGAAGCTAGGGTTAGGGCTGATGCTAGGGTTACTGCCAGGATGCGGACATGAAGCTAGGGTTAGGGCTGATGCTAGGGTTACTGCCAGGATGTGGACATGAAGCTAGGGTTAGGGCTGATGCTAGGGTTACTGCCAGGATGTGGACATGAAGCTAGGGTTAGGGCTGATGCTACGGTTACTGCCAGGATGTGGACATGAAGCTAGGGTTAGGGCTGATGCTAGGGTTACTGCCAGGATGTGGACATGAAGCTAGGGTTAGGGCTGATGCTAGGGTTACTGCCAGGATGTGGACATGAAGCTAGGGTTAGGGCTGATGCTAGGGTTAGTTACTGCCAGGATGTGGACATGAAGCTAGTGTGAGGACTGATGCTTGGGTTAGTTACTGCCAGGATGTGGACATGAAGCTAGAGTTAGGGCTTATGCTAGGGGTACTGCCAGGATATGGACATGAAGCTAGGGTTAGGGCTGATGTTAGGGTTACTGCCAGGATGTGGACATGAAGCTAGGGTTAGGGCTGATGCTAGGGTTACTGCCAGGATATGGACATGAAGCTAGGGTTAGGTCTGTTGTTATTGTTAGTTACTGCCAGGATATGGACATGAAGCTAGGGTTAGGGCTGATGCTAGGGTTAGTTACTGCCAGGATATGGACATGAAGCTAGGGTTAGGGCTGATGTTAGGGTTACTGCTAGGATGTAGACATGAAGCTAGGGTTAGGGCTGATGCTAGGGTTACTGCCAGGATGTGGAAATGAACCTAGGGTTAGGGCTGATGTTAGGGTTACTGCTAGGATGTAGACATGAAGCTAGGGTTAGGGCTAATGCTAGGGTTACTGCCAGGATATGTACATGAAGCTAGGGTTAGGGCTGATGCTAGGGTTACTGCCAGGATATGGAGATGAAGCTAGGGTTAGGGCTGATGTTAGGGTTACTGCTAGGATGTGGACATGAAGCTAGGGTTAGGGCTGATGCTAGGGTTAGTTACTGCCAGGATGTGGACATGAAGCTAGGGTTAGGACTGATGCTAGGGTTAGTTACAGCCAGGATGTGGACATGAAGCTAGGGTTAGGGCTGATGCTAGGGTTACTGCCAGGATATGGACATGAAGCTAGGGTTAGGGCTGATGTTAGGGTTACTGCTAGGATGTGGACATGAAGCTAGGGTTAGGGTTGATGCTAGGGTTAGTTACTGCCAGGATGTGGACATGAAGCTAGGGTTAGGGCTGATGCTAGGGTTACTGCCAGGATGTGGACATGAAGCTAGGGTTAGGGCTGATGCTAGGGTTACTGCCAGGATGTGGACATGAAGCTAGGGTTAGGGCTGATGCTAGGGTTCCTGCCAGGATTTGGACATGAAGCTAGGGTTAGGGCTGATGCTAGGGTTAGTTACTGCCAGGATGTGGACATTAAGCTAGTGTTAGGACTGATGCTTGGGTTAGTTACTGCCAGGATGTGGACATGAAGCTAGGGTTAGGGCTGATGCTAGGGTTACTGCCAGGATATGGACATGAAGCTAGGGTTAGGGCTGATGCTAGGTTTACTGCCAGGATGTGGAAATGAAGCTAGGGTTAGGGCTGTTGCTAGGGTTAGTTACTGCCAGGATATGGACATGAAGCTAGGGTTAGGGCTGATGCTAGGGTTACTGCTAGGATGTGGACATGAAGCTAGGGTTAGGGCTGATGCTAGGGTTAGTTACTGCCAGGATATGGACATGAAGCTAGGGTTAGGGCTGATGTTAGGGTTACTGCTAGGATGTAGACATGAAGCTAGGGTTAGGGCTGATGCTAGGGTTAGTTACTGCCAGGATGTGGACATGAAGCTTGGGTTAGGGCTGATGCTAGGGTTAGTTACTGCCAGGATATGGACATGAAGCTAGGGTTAGGGCTGATACTATGGTTAGTTACTGCCAGGATGTGGACATGAAGCTAGGGTTAGGGCTGATGCTTTGGTTACTGCCAGGATGTGGACATGAAGCTAGGGTTAGGGCTGATGCTAGGGTTACTGCTAGGATGTAGACATGAAGCTAGGGTTAGGGCTGATGCTAGGGTTAGTTACTGCCAGGATATCGACATGAAGCTAGGGTTAGGGCTGATGCTAGGGTTAGTTACTGCCAGGATATGGACATGAAGCTAGGCTTAGGGTTGATGCTAGGGTTACTGCCAGGATGTGGACATGAAGCTAGGGTTAGGGCTGATGCGAGGGTTAGTTACTGCCAGGATGTGGACATGAAGCTAGGGTTAGGACTGATGCTAGGAGTAGTTACAGCCAGGATGTGGACATGAAGCTAGGGTTAGGGCTGATGCTAGGGTTACTGCCAGGATGTGGACATGAAGCTAGGGTTAGGGCTGATGCTAGGGTTCCTGCCAGGATTTGGACATGAAGCTAGGGTTAGGGCTGATGCTAGGGTTAGTTACTGCCAGGATGTGGACATGAAGCTAGTGTTAGGACTGATGCTTGGGTTAGTTACTGCCAGGATGTGGACATGAAGCTAGGGTTAGGGCTGATGCTAGGGTTACTGCCAGGATATGGACATGAAGCTAGGGTTAGGGCTGATGCTAGGGTTACTGCCAGGATGTGGACATGAAGCTAGGGTTAGGGCTGTTGCTAGGGTTAGTTACTGCCAGGATATGGACATGAAGCTAGGGTTAGGGCTGATGCTAGGGTTACTGCTAGGATGTGGACATGAAGCTAGGGTTAGGGCTGATGCTAGGGTTAGTTACTGCCAGGATATGGACATGAAGCTAGGGTTAGGGCTGATGTTAGGGTTACTGCTAGGATGTAGACATGAAGCTAGGGTTAGGGCTAATGCTAGGGTTACTGCCAGGATATGTACATGAAGCTAGGGTTAGGGCTGATGCTAGGGTTACTGCCAGGATATGGAGATGAAGCTAGGGTTAGGGCTGATGTTAGGGTTACTGCTAGGATGTGGACATGAAGCTAGGGTTAGGGCTGATGCTAGGGTTAGTTACTGCCAGGATGTGGACATGAAGCTAGGGTTAGGACTGATGCTAGGGTTAGTTACAGCCAGGATGTGGACATGAAGCTAGGGTTAGGGCTGATGCTAGGGTTACTGCCAGGATATGGACATGAAGCTAGGGTTAGGGCTGATGTTAGGGTTACTGCTAGGATGTGGACATGAAGCTAGGGTTAGGGTTGATGCTAGGGTTAGTTACTGCCAGGATGTGGACATGAAGCTAGGGTTAGGGCTGATGCTAGGGTTACTGCCAGGATGTGGACATGAAGCTAGGGTTAGGGCTGATGCTAGGGTTACTGCCAGGATGTGGACATGAAGCTAGGGTTAGGGCTGATGCTAGGGTTCCTGCCAGGATTTGGACATGAAGCTAGGGTTAGGGCTGATGCTAGGGTTAGTTACTGCCAGGATGTGGACATTAAGCTAGTGTTAGGACTGATGCTTGGGTTAGTTACTGCCAGGATGTGGACATGAAGCTAGGGTTAGGGCTGATGCTAGGGTTACTGCCAGGATATGGACATGAAGCTAGGGTTAGGGCTGATGCTAGGGTTATTGCCAGGATGTGGACATGAAGCTAGGGTTAGGGCTGTTGCTAGGGTTAGTTACTGCCAGGATATGGACATGAAGCTAGGGTTAGGGCTGATGCTAGGGTTACTGCTAGGATGTGGACATGAAGCTAGGGTTAGGGCTGATGCTAGGGTTAGTTACTGCCAGGATATGGACATGAAGCTAGGGTTAGGGCTGATGTTAGGGTTACTGCTAGGATGTAGACATGAAGCTAGGGTTAGGGCTGATGCTAGGGTTAGTTACTGCCAGGATGTGGACATGAAGCTTGGGTTAGGGCTGATGCTAGGGTTAGTTACTGCCAGGATATGGACATGAAGCTAGGGTTAGGGCTGATACTATGGTTAGTTACTGCCAGGATGTGGACATGAAGCTAGGGTTAGGGCTGATGCTTTGGTTACTGCCAGGATGTGGACATGAAGCTAGGGTTAGGGCTGATGCTAGGGTTACTGCTAGGATGTAGACATGAAGCTAGGGTTAGGGCTGATGCTAGGGTTAGTTACTGCCAGGATATCGACATGAAGCTAGGGTTAGGGCTGATGCTAGGGTTAGTTACTGCCAGGATATGGACATGAAGCTAGGCTTAGGGTTGATGCTAGGGTTACTGCCAGGATGTGGACATGAAGCTAGGGTTAGGGCTGATGCGAGGGTTACTGCCAGGATGTAGACATGAAGCTAGGGTTAGGGCTGATGCTAGGGTTACTGCTAGGATGTAGACATGAAGCTAGGGTTAGGGCTGATGCTAGGGTAACTGCCAGGATGTGGACATGAAGCTAGGGTTAGGGCTGATGCTAGTTATTGCCAGGATGTGGACATGAAGCTAAGGTGAGGGCTGATGCTAGGGTTACTGCTAGGATGTGGACATGAAGCTAGGGTTAGGGCTAATGCTAGGGTTACTGCCAGGATATGTACATGAAGCTAGGGTTAGGGCTGATGCTAGGGTTACTGCCAGGATATGGAGATGAAGCTAGGGTTAGGGCTGATGCTAGGGTTACTGCTAGGATGTGGACATGAAGCTAGGGTTAGGGCTGATGCTAGGGTTAGTTACTGCCAGGATATGGACATGAAGCTAGGGTTAGGGCTGATGTTAGGGTTACTGCTAGGATGTAGACATGAAGCTAGGGTTAGGGCTGATGCTAGGGTTACTGCCAGGATGTGGAAATGAACCTAGGGTTAGGGCTGATGCTAGGGTTACTGCCAGGATGTGGACATGAAGCTCGGGTTAGGGCTGATGCTAGGGTTAGTTACTGCCAGGATATGGACATGAAGCTAGGGTTAGGGCTGATACTAGGGTTAGTTACTGCCAGGATATGGACATGAAGCTAGGGTTAGGGCTGATGCTATGGTTACTGCCAGGATGTGGACATGAAGCTAGGGTTAGGGCTGATGCTAGGGTTACTGCCAGGATGTAGACATGAAGCTAGGGTTAGGGCTGATGCTAGGGTTACTGCTAGGATGTAGACATGAAGCTAGGGTTAGGGCTGATGCTAGGGTAACTGCCAGGATGTGGACATGAAGCTAGGGTTAGGGCTGATGCTAGTTATTGCCAGGATGTGGACATGAAGCTAAGGTGAGGGCTGATGCTAGGGTTACTGCTAGGATGTGGACATGAAGCTAGGGTTAGGGCTAATGCTAGGGTTACTGCCAGGATATGTACATGAAGCTAGGGTTAGGGCTGATGCTAGGGTTACTGCCAGGATATGGAGATGAAGCTAGGGTTAGGGCTGATGTTAGGGTTACTGCTAGGATGTGGACATGAAGCTAGGGTTAGGGCTGATGCTAGGGTTAGTTACTGCCAGGATGTGGACATGAAGCTAGGGTTAGGACTGATGCTAGGGTTAGTTACAGCCAGGATGTGGACATGAAGCTAGGGTTAGGGCTGATGCTAGGGTTACTGCCAGGATATGGACATGAAGCTAGGGTTAGGGCTGATGTTAGGGTTACTGCTAGGATGTGGACATGAAGCTAGGGTTAGGGTTGATGCTAGGGTTAGTTACTGCCAGGATGTGGACATGAAGCTAGGGTTAGGGCTGATGCTAGGGTTACTGCCAGGATGTGGACATGAAGCTAGGGTTAGGGCTGATGCTAGGGTTACTGCCAGGATGTGGACATGAAGCTAGGGTTAGGGCTGATGCTAGGGTTAGTTACTGCCAGGATGTGGACATGAAGCTAGGGTTAGGGCTGATGCTAGGGTTACTGCCAGGATGTGGACATGAAGCTAGGGTTATGGCTGATGCTAGGGTTACTTCCAGGAGGTGGACAGGAGTCTAGCCAAAAGCACTTAACTCCAGGTAGCTCCTATGTCCCCTCAGTTCTTACCTGATGTCCTGTATGGCAGCACTGCGGTCTCGTTTCTTGCCCCACATCTTGAGTGAGTTGGTGAGGAGGATGATGAACTCCCCATTCTTCATGCCCACAGACACCATCTCCCCATCGGGACTGTAGCTGGCACACTTGGCTGGGTGGCCCAGGCTCACCTTGTTCAGCAGTTTCTAGCAAGGAAACGGACGCAGGGTTGTAGACAACACAACATGACATAGGACGGTATATTGCCATTCAACGGTTAACTAAATTCAGGTGCAAAGGAAACCAAGAACACAAACCTATTTACATACAGATTTGAGATTCAAAAAAGTTGTTTCTGAAATAAATAAATTAAGACATTCAATGTAAGTTCAAATGCAACTTCATAACTCAGCAGACCATTGGAACCACATAGTATTTATTTGTGCTGTACCTTGTCGGCCAGGTCCCATATGCGGATGGTGCTGTCGTCGCTGGTGGAGATGAACAGGTCTTTAGAGGGGTGGGTGGCCAGGCCCCAGATCTCGCCCTGCATGTGACCGTTGATCAGGATGTTGGACGCAGCGTTCTTCTCTCCTACCTCAATGATCTCACCATCTTTTGTACCTACCAATATCTTACCCTGGTAGACAGGGACACAAGAAGGCTACTGTTTTTAACCCTTCAAAATCCTAGCTATTGACTTAGGGCTCGCTTCAATCCGTATCGCTAAGAGCGTCTGCTAAATGACAAAAATATTATATAAATATATGATATTCAATAAAAAAATATATATATAAAAAATACATTGCGACAGTACATTTATTTACGAAAGGATTGTTCAGGGAGTTGCTTTAAGGTTAAACATCTGCTGTAGACATGCTCAAAGTCTCTTTCACTGCTGTGTGCCCTGGCTGTGCTGAACTCACCTTTCCCCGACAGACGGACCTCACACACTCAACAGTTTGGCCCGTCTCCAGCTGGAACGCTCGGCAACGCTTCATCTCCTGGTCCCACAGTTTCACTGCACCGCCCTCCTTTGTACTGAAAAAGTGCATGCACGCACACACACACATGCATGCAAACACACCATCATAATCATCAATGTATAATCATCATAGAGGATAGAGGGTTAACCGAGATTCAGAACTATTCTTAATGTAATCCAATGGAAAATTCCAGATGGGATTTTTGGTGCTAGTGTTTCTTGTTACTTTAGGTGGGATTAATGGTGTTGTCTCAAGTAGGTCAGTGTTATAAAGATATCATTCTGATTGTCAGTGGTCTTGGCAGCAGGTAGCCTAGCGGTTAAACAAATACTTTCCCTGAGTCCGATGAACTAGTGGACACCATTTTTATGTCTCTCTCTGTGTCCAGTATGAGGGAAGTTAGTTAGGTAGTTAGCGTAATGACTGGAAGTCTATGAATATCTACTAGCATGCTAGTAGAAAAATGGCCTCATTGCCAAAATATCCCTTTAAGAGCGTTGGGCCAGTAACCGAAAGGTCACTGTTTCAAATCCCTGAGCTGACTAGGTGAAAAATCGGTCGATGTACCCTTGAGCAAGGCACCTAACCCTAATTTCTCCTGTAAGTCGCTCTGGATAAGAGCGTCTGATAAATGACTAAAATGTCAACTGTAAATGGTCGTGCAGCAGTACGGTACTCACGGCCTCTCCTTGCCCCCTGTGACGATGAGGCCGTCCCTCAGTGTGGTGTACATGGTGAACACTGGCCCGGTGTGGGCTTTAGCCACGACACGAAGCAGGAAGTGGTCTCTCCACACGTACACATCCCCATTTATAGCACCTGTGAATGTTAGGTTATTCTGGAGGAAGAGAAACCACCGTTCAGGATCATGAAACCGTTTAATGTATCTCTGAAATGAATTACTACCCATTAGGGTAGACTAAAGAGTTTAGTGTCAAATTCTGCCGATACTCACAGCACCAAAGGCCACAGACAACATGGTCTGCATCCTGCCGTCCTCCACTGAGCCCACCACTCCCTTCTTATACATGAGAGAGCCTCCAGCAAGTGTCCAGAATTTGATGTGCTTGATCCCAACAGACACGAACTGAGAGTCGGAGTCGGGCCGGAACTCAACTACAAAGATCCTGTCTGGATGGCCACCTTTACTGGTCACTTTAGCACCTGGACAGGGTAACCCACACAAGCACAAATACTCCTATGACCTGCTATTTACAGTTACAGAGTGATATCTGACAACATTGTTAGGATTAGCGATCCCAAAAATGCCCAGACCAATCTAAGCTGTAGCCTACCACCATCTCAGTGAATATTACCAGGGTCAGAATGGCTCACCTTCCTGCCAGCGCCACACAGTGATGGTGTGTTCAGGCTCCACCCCCACAGAGAGCAGCAGCTTTCCCGTGGCGCTGAAGTTGACGTAGCCCACCCCCTTGGCATGAGAGCAGCGCAGGATGGACAGCGTCTGTTTACTCATGGCGTCCCACACGTGAATGGAGGGGGTGGTGCCTGGAGCACAGAGAAAACCACCATAGTCTGATCCAGTATACAGGGCTACAGTATGGAGCAGTCCAGGGCAATTGATTGGGTGTATTATAGTACTGGGTAAAAAAGGTCAGAAAAGTAGGGTTGAATACAGAGGGATAACTACTGGAGGATAGAAAACACAGGACAGGCCACTGGGAAACTGCAGGAGAACAGCAATAAGAGGGTAAACTTATAGGGGTGGTTTCCCCGACATAGATTAAGATTTTTTGTTCATTGAGCTTGCTTTTTTATTGCAGGACTGAGATTTATCTGTGTCCGGGAAACCGGCCCATAAGTATAGTAACTGTAGGGCACACTGTAAAGGTCAATCTGGACGGGGGGGTTTACCTGGCAGGTCTGTCACTTCACCTGTGGTGTGTGAGCAATGGGAAATTAGGCAACAAAAGAACAAATTAAATCTAAAGTGAGTGCCTTCTCAGATGCTGCTGAGGGCCATGATATTAAGCACAAATAAAAACTAATTCTAGCAACAAACAAAATTAGAACGTGTCAATGTAGACTGAACAGGTCCTCAACAAAGTCCCAGAAAAATGCTAAGATAAGGCTAAACATGGGCATTCAATATCTCTCTCTCATATGCCCACACACAAATGCTATGGATAAGTACATGCAAAATACGTAAACGCATAACCACAATAAAATAAAACATGTTCATTCACTGCAGTACAGTACATACCAATCTGTCCTGTAGCGATGACATTTTTGTATTTAGGATGTTGATTGACGGTCAAACAGAGGATGTCGTCTGTATGCTCCAAGTAGAAACTCTGAGTCCCTGAGGAAAAATAGCATTAAAACACTGAGTTCATCTTCATCTTATCATGTACATGCCTTTGAAAATCACAAGCCCTGATGTCAATATTGAGTACGGTATCTGAAAGTGACAACACGTAGCTGTACCAGTGGAGAGGCTGTGCACCATGGCCGTGGCTGCTGTGTGGAAGACGATGTCGGTGCCGTCGTTGAGGTAGTGAAGGTTGTTACGACAATCGAAGCCCCTGAACCCAAACACGTGGTCCAGAACCAGGTCCTGGAAGTACACACATCACCGACCAATCACATCCCACAGCACACCAAACGTACCCAACAATGGTTCATAAAAAACAATAAATGGTTAAAAATGTAACAAGACACAAGCATTTTGCTACACCCGCAATAACATCTGCAAAATATGTGTATGTGACCAATAAAATTAGATTTTGTAACATTGTGTTGAGTATGACATCAAAGTTATTCAGAGTTAACATCAACACCACTGTGAGACAAACCTCGACAAGCTTCTTCTTTTTGGTGATATTGTTCTTCTGCAGCTTCTCTGGTTGGGGAGCAGCTCGGCTAACAGGTGGCCTGCAGTGAGTAAACAGATAGTACTGCCTCACACAGTAGATATATTGGACAGATACAGTATATTAACATGTGTACCACAGAACCAAGTCATGTTTTCTCAGAGCAATTTCATTACAGGGCACAGCAATGCCACATTAAGGATAGATTAGGCCAAGTTATAAAATGTCTCTCTAGTCTGACATGAGAGCGATAGAAACAAAGAAAGAAAGATAAGAGAGAGTGTGAGAAAGAAAATATCTATGTACTAAACTACAGCTTGAGGAACTCAGAGAGTACAAAACAGCTGCAATCAGTCATATCCCTCTGAATAGACACCTTGTTAAGCATGGCTATCGTACATCATTGTTTGTTAATCACTCATAATAGCCTTTACTGTTTATAATACACAAACATTCAGTGTTCCTCATAAAACACACACAGTATATAACACAATATCTACAGACAGATTCAGTGCTACATAAAATGGAATAAATTGTATACATCAATGACATTTTCCTAGTACATTTTCCACATGTATGAATTTTGGCCAGCCACTACACACATATCACCAAGGTGGGCACATCACATTCACAACAAGCGTCAACTTTCACATAAGGATCACACCAATAATGACACATTACACCAGTTGGCTGAGGCCACATTTAACATGTATGGCAATGAGCCACAATGAGCAACAGAATACAATTCCACTCAGTCTCTGAGTCAGTTTCTAGGAGCTCTACACTGCCACCTGCAGCACATCTACCTCTGCGTCTCAGTGAGGCTTTCCCTGGATTTCCTTCTCTGTCTCCCCCTCATTGAAATCTATCACTATAAAATAAAAATACTTAAAAAGGGTCAATCTGCAGTTAATGTAGCAATTGCAGATTGCCCCTTTAAAGTGAGTGGAATTCCACTCTCCTTAAAAATGAAGTCACTGGATATGTTGGAAAATTTGACTTCCTAGGCAGTTGGTTACCACAGTGATGTGTCCTGGCTGAGACCTGAGGTTCATGGTCACTCTCAGGGGTTAACAGACCATGTAAAACATCTGACATATCAATAGTATTGATAGCTGACACAAAAGCGCAGGGCCATTAAAGGAAGAATAGAAGCACTCCACACTGCCCTTTCCCACCTGGACAAAAGGAACACCTATGTGAGAATGCTATTCATTGACTACAGCTCAGCGTTCAACACCATAGTGCCCATGAAGCTCATCACTAAGATAAGGACCCTGGGACTAAACACCTCCCTCTGCAACTGGATCCTGGACTTCCTGACGGGCCGCCCCCATGTGGTAAGGGTAGGCAACAACACATCTGCTACGCTGATCCTCAACACTGGGGCCCCTCAGGGGTGTGTACTTAGTCCCCTCCTGTACTCCCTGTTCACCCACGACTGCGTGGCCAAACACGACTCCAACACCATCATTAAGTTTGCTGATGACACAGTAGTGGTAGGCCTGATCACCGACAACGATTAGAGAGGAGGTCAGAGAACTGGCAGTGTGGTGCCAGGGCAACACCCTCTCCCTCAATGTGAGCAAGACAAAGGAGCTGATTGTGGACTATAGGAAAAGGAGGGCCGAACAGGCCCCCATTAACATCAACGGGGCTGTAGTGGCATCACTACCTGGTATGGCAACTGCTCGGCATCTGACCGTAAGGCGCTACAGAGGGTAGTGAGTACTGCCCAGTGCATCACTGGGGCCAAGTTTCCTGCAATCCAGGACCTATATAATAGGCGGTGTCAGAGGAAAGCCCATAAAATTGTCAGAGACTCCAGTCACCCAAGTCATAGACTGTTTTCTCTGCTACCGCACGGCAAGCGGTTACGGAGCGCCAAGTCTAGGACCAAAAGGCTCCTTAACAGCTTCTACCCCCAAGCCATAAGACTGCTGAACAATTAATTAAAAGGCCACCAGACTATTTACATTGACCCCCCCCCCCTCCATTTGTTTTGTACACTGCTGCTACTCACTGTTTATTATCTATGCATAGTCACTTCACCCCAACCTACATGTACAAATTACCTCTAACCTGTACCCCTGCACACTGACTCGGTACCGGTACCCCCTGTATATAGCCTCATTATTGTTATGTTATTGTGTTACTTTTTATTATTTTTTTTACTTTAGTTTATTTGGTAAATATTTTCTTAACTCTTCTTGAACTGCACTGTTGGTTAAGAATTTTTAAGTAAGCATTTCACGGTAAGGTCTACACTTGTTGTATTCGGCGCATTTGACAAATACAGTTTGATTTGATTTGATTTATTAAGTTATTGGTCCTTAACATAGGTTGTCAAAGGTTCATGAGAATGTGTGCATGCCCCCGTGCGCACACACACTGACAGACAGAGTCTACAAGTTAACAGGGAAACACATATTGAAGAAGACCTTGGAGGTTGAAATCCCACAGGAGGTTGAACAGTGTAATGACAATGCAGAACCATTAGTTATACAGCACCACCACTGTGTGCAATGGCCTGGTAGAAATACAGCCCTGTCATACAAGACAAGGTTCCAGCTCACTGGCAAATTACTAGCCCAAAGGTGATATCTGTGATCACATACATAGTTTACACTCCTTACAGCTGACAGACACTACCGTCGTTCTCTGTTTGTTTGAACAGTATTTAACCAGCATTGTTTGGATGATCATGCACGGCAGGGAGCTAATATTTCCAACATCTATTTTCTCCTATTTCATTTGGTAATCAGACTCCCTCTTCCACATGTGTTTTAACAATATTATCAGTGTCTACATGCTGAAGTGACTTCAATCAGCATGTCAGAGTTTAGTGTTGCCACACATAACACCGCAGATTAAATATCTGTAGAAATGTTGTAACTAACTCCTAAGGATAGATTGCAACATTTTTCATGCTGAGCCAGGATTGTAGAATCATTTTAATAAATGTTATTGTTATTTAACCTTTATTTAACTAGAGAGCCATAGAGTGACGCTGCCTAGCTCCATGTCTATCTAGCTCCATGTGTCTATCTGAACAAGAAAGAGAAGATGGGAAAAAAGCCCCACTGGGTGTGAAACTCTGCAGTCTGGATGCAAACATGCAGTTCTGATCAGATGGGAATGAGATGAGCTGACTGCCACCATGCAAGTACATACAGAACGTCACAGAGAAACACGTGGACCTGGAGCCACAGTGTACGCACACAGTGTGATAGACACAAGTAGCCCACTTTACCTGGATCCCCTTGAGAGCAGTGGACAGAACCAAGTGAGAGGTTTAGAGGACAGGTCGGAGTCCGAGGGGACTCAATATAGCTATAAAGGCTCTATGCTCATGCAAAAAGCAACCTGGAGAGCTATTAGCCGTCATTTCTGCCTGGTGCACACCATGCTCTGGCCGTCAGCCTACTGTCAGCATGCTAGAAAGAGAGACAGCTCGGAGGAGAAGTGTGGAATGAGAGAGTGCACCAGTCTACAGAGCGATAAGGGGAGGGGGTCATACCCTGGGGTCCCTGTGCAAATTGTGCAATAGAGCTCCTATGAGAGGAGGAGGAAAGGCACAGGAAGAGAGAAATGAGTCAGTGCCTCTATCTCAACCCCCAAGGGGTTATGGGAAAACAAGGTCCTGTGATGTCTGGGGCTCCATGAGAGAGGAAGAAGAAAAGAGAGGGGGAGAGACAGAAACAGAAAGAAAGAACGGTCTCCTCCAGCATCACTTGGTAAATCATCACTGTACTCGGAGTACTCTACAAAATAAATTGTGATACGAATGACCCAAAAGGATCTGAAATAAAATGTCTTACTCATGCAGTTGACATAACTTCACATTGGCCATATTTTGAGCAATATGAGTGATATTGAGATCCATGGGCTATGGGAGATTATGCCCATAGTCCATATAAATAGATGACTAGAAAATACAGCCTTTTCAGAACTGCTTCCTGTAGTACCATTATAGGAGATCAGTGAAATAACAAACACTTTTGGATAAAATGTCAAGTATGTACGGTTATAAAAGGAAAAACATGGAAAATTCTGTTGAAATCTCTGGATTAAAATAACAACACCATGTACTCTATTGAATGTTAGATATTCTGCCTACACACTCAATAAAATAAAATCCTCATCTCTTCACATCCAATGTATGGAAATACCACCCACATCCCATTGCTAACACAGAATGTATGTATAGGTCATACTTACTTGACAATGCCCTGCCTCCAAAGGAATGCAAGTTAAAACACAAGAGAGATATTAAAGAGATTGAACAGGATGTTAAGCACTTACAAATTCGTAACATTCTACGAATTGAAATTTGTGACATATAATACGAAATGGATTACGTCGTATACAATTGTCGGCGACCTGTTTTGGATTGTGAGCACTACTTTTAAAACTACTGGCTGAAATTACACCTTTATAACGCATCTTTCAAAGGTAGACTCAGTGAAATGAAGTTGCCGCGAGCAGCACCGCAGATAATGAGATGAGCGAGACACAAGACCTCGCTCTCACACAGTCACACAGTATCTACGCATGTGCACGGGTTATCTTCACCCTGTTAGAGCGTGGTAGCCAGAGCACCAAAACAACTGAGAAGTTGAGCCTCGTGGTCCAATGCTCTTAGTTGTTGCAGAAATGGACCCATAATGCTGCTTACTTTCTGAATCTACAGCATATCGCTGAGTCTACCTTGAAGTGTTTCTCAAGACAGAAGTGGGTACCAGATGGTATGGTGGTGGGGACAAATCAGCATGGTAGCCTACCATCAGGGCCAGATTACCGAACGGGCATGCAGGGTACATGCCCCGGGGCCACCGATCACTCCGGGGGTGGGGCGACGTTGTGAGCCCCCCAGATAGTATATGATAGGTTCTTCACTGGTTCATGTTCTGTAACTATTTCATGTTTCCTGTCATTCTGTGATGCTGTATAATTGGGTAAATGTTATTCTACACATTATATGAAAGAGAATGGACAAAGTCAAAGTCTTTCATACATAACAGCACTGCTATATGTGACAATAATGGAAAATAGTGGGGAGCGTCATGGTAAATAATGCACATTTTATGGCTTAGAATACAATTTGTGGCAACGCAACCTTTGGCTTTGACAAAAATCAATCATTGTCTCCTCGGGCTATATATGCTATTTACACAGTATATGTTTGACTTCCCCTAGCTGCACATAGCTGATAAGCCATTTATATTGATGGTGGAACCACTGATGTGGCAATACTCGATACAGTCTCAAAGCAACTGAGATCATACCAATGATACTGTATAGGTACTGTATACACAACATATCGGTATCATAGCAACAGATATCACACAGAAGCTCAAGAGAGCACACCTGCTACACATGCACATAACATTGTGCAATACTTTGACAAGATTCCTTCACAAGCCACAAGAACATGCCATCTCATACTGTAACACCACACAGACTACGACCCAAACACGTACACCCAACAATCCGCAGATAGATGGATCACACATAAAACATACACACGGCATACAATATCAATGGGCTACATCCACAATGCATGCCCAGGACAATCCACAGTATCATAGCAACAGAGGTGAATAGAGAGAGCGTATTAGAGAGAGGACACATAAAGCACACGTGTACACTCATAAAGTGCAGAAAGAAATAACATAGAACTGGGGATAAAGATCTTTCTATGAGCATATAATGTCTTGTTTTTTAATGCAAGTAGTACAGATAGGTAAAGAGTAGTCTATGTCTATCAAACTAAATCAGGCCTCATACTCCATTTGAAATAGTCTAAACAAACCCCACGCAGTCTTCCCTTAAACTTCAAATGCTGTCAGCTAAGCACTGAAGACCAAACTCTATATCCATGTCAACCCTACAATGACCACCTCTGAGGCGTTACAAAAGGTATAAATACTGTAGATATGAATAATACTCATATAGATGTGTACTGGTAGACAGGTACAGTTCCTGTTTCTGACACCAGAGGACTCTATAAGCATTCCTGTGTAGACAATCAAATGGTGTTGGAAGCTGATGGCAGCCTGATTAGGATCAAGACTTTAACAGTCTTTTGAGGCCTAACATAACAGATAAAACTTGGGCATTTTTTATTGTCACTGCCTCAGACTTTAAATTGTTTTAAATCTACACACAACACAATGGTCAGGGGCCAAGACACTCTAATGTTTAAGCTCTATCACTAAGTGACAACTACCAGTCCCAAAACAGAATCTGTACAGTTCAGCCATTAGAGAAGGAAGGGACACGTGGGCAGAGACAGAGGTGTGGGGGTGTACCTTTCCTCTGCTGACACCTCCTTCAGTTGCTGGTGGGGCTTGATGCCACACATACCCCGGATGCTGACAGCATAGATCTTAGTGGTGTAGTTGATGCTGTTCTCCCTTGCCACATCACTGTCATACCCTACAGACACGCCCACAGGAAGAGACTCACCAATTAGAGCAGTGTGTAAAATTAGTATTTGATCAGGATAGCAATGTGTGTGTCTGTTGAGAATGTTGTATGGGAGTTCTAAGAGTAGATTGTGAGAGAGTTGTAAGAATGTGTATATAAAAAAAAGTAATATATCTGTTTTATTCTCACATACACAGGATAGTTGCAGTGAAATGTGCTTTTTTACAGGGTCAGACATAGTACTACGGTGTTAAGTGCCTTGCCCAAGGGCACAGACAGATTTTTCACCTTGTTGGCTTGAGTGTTTGAACCGGCGACCTTTCAGTTACTGGCCCAACATTCTAACCACTAAGCTACCTTCCGCAAGCACTACTGTATATAGTAGTATTGTATACTACTGTACTGGATGGATCAGTAGTCTAAAGGCTGGCGTTTACCTCCATCCTCCTCAATGTCATCGTCTGACTCCTCGCTGTCCACAGGGTTCTCCCTGTGACCCTCTCCGGTTCTCTCCAGGCTCCAAATCATCAGTGCTGTGTCAGCTCCGCCCAGCGTCAGTAGTGTGGCGTCATCTTGTGCCCATCGCACGTTGGTTATATGGGCACTGTGGCCCACGTACTTCTTGAAGCGAGCATATTGACCCTGAGGGGGGAGCAGACAGTGCCAAGTTGAACCAAGAGACAACATTGAACCAAGCTGAACCAAGAGACAACATTGAACCAAGTTAAACCAAGAGACAACATTGAACCAAGTTGAACCAAGAGACAACATTGAACCAAGTTGAACAAAGAGACAACATTGAACCAAGTTGAACCAAGAGACAACATTGATCCAAATTGAACAAAGAGACAACATTGAACCAAGTTGAACAAAGAGACAACATTGAACCAAGTTGAACAAAGGGACAACATTGAACCAAGTTGAACCAAGAGACAACATTGAACCAAGTTGAACCAAGAGACAACATTGATCCAAATTGAACAAAGAGACAACATTGAACCAAGTTGAACAAAGAGACAACATTGAACCAAGTTGAACAAAGGGACAACATTGAACCAAGTTGAACAAAGAGACAACATTGAACCAAGTTGAACAAAGAGACAACATTGAACCAAGTTGAACCAAGAGACAACATTGAACCAAGTTGAACCAAGAGACAACATTGATCCAAATTGAACAAAGAGACAACATTGAACCAAGTTGAACAAAGAGACAACATTGAACCAAGTTGAACAAAGGGACAACATTGAACCAAGTTGAACCAAGAGACAACATTGAACCAAGTTGAACCAAGAGACAACATTGATCCAAATTGAACAAAGAGACAACATTGAACCAAGTTGAACAAAGAGACAACATTGAACCAAGTTGAACAAAGGGACAACATTGAACCAAGTTGAACAAAGAGACAACATTGAACCAAGTTGAACAAAGAGACAACATTGAACCAAGTTGAACCAAGAGACAACATTGAACCAAGTTGAACCAAGAGACAACATTGAACCAAGTTGAACCAAGAGACAACATTGAACCAAGTTGAACCAAGAGACAACATTGAACCAAGTTGAACCAAGAGACAACATTGAACCAAGTTGAACAGAGACAACATTGAACCAAGTTGAACCAAGAGACAACATTGAACCAAGAGACAACATTGAACCAAGAGACAACATTGAACCAAGTTGAACCAAGAGACAACATTGAACCAAGAGACAACATTGAACCAAGTTGAACCAAGAGACAACATTGAGCCAAGCTGAACCAAGAGACAACATTGAACCAAGTTGAACAAAGAGACAACATTGAACCAAATTGAACAAAGAGACAACATTGAACCAAGTTGAACAAAGAGACAACATTGAACCAAGTTGAACCAAGAGACAACATTGAAGCAAGTTGAACCAGGAGACAACATTGAACCAAGTTGAACCAAGAGACAACATTGAACCAAGTTGAACCAAGAGACAACATTGAACCAAGTTGAACAAAGAGACAACATTGAACCAAGTTGAACAAAGAGACAACATTGAACCAAGTTGAACAAAAAGACAACATTGAACCAAGTTGAACAAAGAGACAACATTGAACCAAGTTGAACAAAGAGACAACATTGAACCAAGTTGAACAAAGTGACAACATTCAACTTGAGTCAACAACTGAGACATGTACCAGCGTTGGGATTAATTCCATTTCAGTTCAAGTGAGTAAAATGTAAATTAACACTAGTGCATGTGTACTGAGCTGTCGCACCCTGGTTGGATAGCTGAAGAGCTTGAGGAAGCCAAAGTCGTCTCCGGTGGCTAGCAGCTTCTTGTCTTTGGTGAGCGAGGCGGCGTTGACGTCTGTGATGTCACTGTGGGTGGGCCAGATCCCCTCACAGGTGGGGCCCAGGACACACGTCCAGGTAGCCCACTCCATCTTCTCTATCTGACAGGCGGAAACAGGAATGTGCGCACACACACACACACACACACACACACACACACACACACACACACACACACACACACACACACACACACACACACACACACACACACACACACACACACACACACACACACACAGTGTGTTAAACACTGCATCTTGTTTTCATGGAGTGTCCATACATTTTTGATTTCTAGCTGAGAAAAATGACAATCTCAGTTGGGTCTCTTACCTCAGAGTTTCTTATGGTTTGTCTCTTCCCTCTTGGGGCTTCGAAGAATAATTGCTCTTTGGCACCTGAATTTACTTGCAGCAATTTACCTACAGAAAAAAATGTACTTTCTCAGAATCCAAGGACAAAATAGAACTTGTATCTATAGACTACTAAGGAGAATTCATGCTCCTCTTGCAATTACACCATAAACTCACCACGAGAGTCCCAGTCTATGTGAGTGATATAGCTTGAAGCTCCTTTACAGATTCCCACTCTCTTACTGGACAGCACATTGTAGATATCCACAAAGTTATCATGAGAGGCCACAGCGAGGTATTTACCAGCGTCTAAGGAAGCCATAGAACCAGTGGTCAACACCTCAGCCAGGTGGGCGATAATGCTATTCAGTGAAACCTCACTGCATACACTCTTAGAAAAAAAGGTGCTATCTAGAACCTAAAAGGGTTATTCGGCTGTCCCTATAGGAGAACCCTTTGGAGAAACCTTTTTGGTGCCAAGTAGAAGCCTTTTGGTTCCAGGTTGAACCCTTTTCACAGAGGGTTCTATCTGGAACCAAAAAGGGTTCTACCTGGAACCAAAAAGGGTTCTCCTATGAGGACAGCCAAATAACCCTTTTGGAACCCTTTTTTCAAAGAGTGTATATTAGGAACTGTTGAACTCAAATTAACCTTACTAATAAAAAACCCATGCGTATTATCAGTGTTATGAAATACAAACAGCAGTGAATGAACATATCAATGATAAGTGATCCAGTCGGCTGATAGTACAGAGTCTATGTCAAAGGTTACCTTGTGAAAACCTGATGTCAGAGATAGACTCCTTCCTGTGATGGAAGGACACCAGGTCCTCCAGGGTGTCAGAGTTCACCACCAGAAAACTACCATCATTGAGGCCCACCGCTAAGGCTTTCCCATCAGGGGAGAAGGCACAGCATCTTCCACCTGATACACACATCACACACAGAGTTAAACACTTCCAAAATGGAGATACAGACATAGACTGACAGACACAGAAGGATACACTAGAGTGCCTTACAGATGTAGGATCTTAATTTGATCCCTCTTTTGTTGCTGAGAATTTTACTGCAAACCAGGAAATGCAAACTTGGAGTGTATTTGAATTTTAGAAGGCTTCTAAAGTTTGTAAATTTCACTTACATTTCAAACTTGATTTTCCCTTACGAAAAATGTATCAACCCCTACAAAAAATGTCCATTAATTATAATCCACATTTCCTGTTGCTGCAGAGTTATTTTCCTGTTGTAGCAAACTTGCTCAAATGACAATCCTACATCTGTATGTTTTGTTGATGATCATGGGAGTTAATGACTCATTAGTCAAGGAAGATATCAACATTCAGCAGTACCTTTTTTAAGTTTGCGAACTGCCACCATGCGGTGGTTAGTGAAGAGCTCCCATATCCGCAGAGTTTTGTCATCACTCACTGTGGCACATATGGGAAGCAGGGGGTGAGCAGCAAGACCCCACACCTCGCCGTCCATGTGACCCTGTAACCATAGCAATAGACGGACACACAACTGTTAGTCAGTCACAGTTGACATGCCCTGAACCATTACACCTAATCCATTTGACACACCTGTCACCCACAAAATCATTCACTCTTTTTTCTCAGAACAATACATTGTGCTCATATTGACGTGGAGTTTGAGTGAGAGGCTAAACAAAAGCCCCAATCCATCGCATCCCAGATAGCAGCAGCGATTTTACTCAACAACACTTCCATACTGATCCTTCATAACCCATCCCCATCAAGTCTGTTCACCATGGCAACAGAGCACACGTACCTGACTGCAAAGGAATCGTGGAGGCTCTGACTCTGAGCTGTAAGGGCTGCTCTGCACCCATAAAAGGGAACTACCACAGCGATGCACTGACAGTCAGAACCACACATGCACGCAAGGAAGCATAGACACACACACACGTACACACACAGACGGTCGCACACACTCACAATACCAACTACTGTAACTGCCATGTACGCAGCAGCACCACAGAGCCCATACACAAGCCTTGTGACACAGGCAAGAGAAACAATAATAAGGAAGGTGTTGAGATATTAAGCTATGGACTATTCCAGATAATCAAGAGAGAACACAGGGCTTTTCGGAGCCAGCCAAGCAGCAGACTGTCAGATTGAAAAGGTTGCCTCGGATAACCATTGATTTATTTCCAACTGCAGTCCCTGAGTGGAGTATAGAGGAAGTGAGGAATAAGCCAACACATCAAGAAGCCTGAGTAATAAGCCAACACATCAAGTAGCCTGAGTAACAAGCCAACACATCAAGTAGCCTGAGTAACAAGCCAACACATCAAGTAGCCTGAGTAACAAGCCAGCACATCAAGTAGCCTGAGTAACACGCCTCCACATCAAGTAGCCTGAGTAACAGGCCAACACATCAAGTAGCCTGAGTAACAAGCCAACACATCAAGTAGCCTGAGTAACAAGCCAACACATCAAGTAGCCTGAGTAACAAGCCAACACATCAAGTATCTTGAGTAACACGCCTCCACATCAAGTAGCCTGAGTAACAAGCCAACACATCAAGATTCCTGAGTAACAAGCCAACACATCAAGCAGCCTGAGTAACAAGCCAACACATCAAGTATCCTGAGTAACACGCCTCCACATCAAGTAGCCTGAGTAACAAGCCAACACATCAGGTAGCCTGAGTAACAAGCCAACACATAAAGTAGCCTGAGTAACAAGCCAACACATCAAGTATCCTGAGTAACACGCCTCCACATCAAGTAGCCTGAGTAACAAGCCAACACATCAAGTAGCCTGAGTAACAAGCCAACACATCAAGCAGCCTGAGTAACTAGCCAACACATCAGGTAGCCTGAGTAACTAGCCAACACATCAAATAGCCTGAGTAACAAGCCAACACATCAGGTAGCCTGAGTAACTAGCCAACACATCAAGAAACAGTCAGTGGAGAACAGGTAACACCTGAAGGCTGCTGTTTCACTGCAGGATGCTGCTGTAAAAATGTGTCCTCCAACCCAAATTGGGAAAAATAAGCTGAAATGGAAAAACACCCCACTCTAGGTGTTTCAGCTGTTCTCACACACACACACACACACACACACACACACACACACACACGCACACACACACACACACACACACACACACACACACACACACACACACACACACACACACACACACACACACACACACACACACACACACACACACACCTGGACTAGCAGGGTCATGGGTCCACTCTTGTCGATTTCAAGTATTTCTCCATTCTTGGTTCCCACCAGGATGTGTCCGTGTCCCAGAGTTATAGCACGAATGGAGGGGTTGTCCTCCAAGAGCAGACCTGGGACACACACACAAATAGCACTGTAAAGACTAAGTACAGCCGTAGCAGTGAAATCCTCCCAGATCGATAACAGCAGATAGAAGTAACATTCTTTGCATTTTCACATGAGGCCAAGAGATGGCAGCACTAACTAGAGGAGGATACAGTGCTCAATGATGGCTAGAGTATCTATTGACCGTTTATGGTCAAATTTCAAACACATTACGCTTCCTGATACAGGTATGTGTTTTACAGGGTCAGAGCTTGCCTTTAAGAGAGAATTTCAGTACTTCTCAGATAGTGTTTCTGTATCTGTCAAAGACTTTGGTTGACTGTCAGTTACTGTAGGGAGTGTTATGGAGGTTGGTGGGAGGAGGAGCTATAGGAGGACAGGCTCATAGTAATGGCTGGAATGGAATAAATAAAAAGGAGTCAAACATGTGGTTTCCTACCTTTAGATCCCGGGGAGAGGGCTGCTCTCTTGATAGCGTATGTCTTCAGGCACCTCTCAAACATGTCGTCCCACAGCTCCACTACTCCGTCCTTCCCACCTGTCACAAAGCCCTGGAGGGAACAACAGCAGAGGGACGTCACCCAAGGTACTCCACCACTGACAACCCCACTGAGGAAAACTAACAGTGATGAGGGCCGGATGAGACAGGGGCTCTGACCGACGCTAATGTTCCACCTGACAGCTTGTCAAGAGGTCTGTCTGAACCGCTGAAGGATGGTAGGGGGTCAGTTTGTCTTGAAACTGAGAAGGAAGTGTTGGATGAGGAAGTGCAGGAGGAAGGTATGGAGGGAGGGAAGACAAATAAAAAATATTGTCTGTCTCTGACATTTTTCACAACACACAGAAGCAGTTGGGAATTGCAATGACTTCTACTACCAGACAGGGCCTGTCAAAGATCTGAAGCAGCAGCAACAACAACACATCAGGAATTCAGTGGCGGTCTCCCCCAGGAACGCCCTCCCACATCCTCCTTAAGACTGCTTCTCTGATGAAAGGTTTTGGAAACAGCATCACATAAATGTTACATCTAATGGGACTATAATATTTTGTTTTGATCTAAGGCATCTCTACTTGAAGAGATTGCGAATAAATAGACAATCTATTTGTACGAGAGGGAGAAAACACTATACGATGTTTAATTAAAAACACTATCGTGGACTGAAGATAAGAGATAGGATTGACTGCTTATAATCACGCCAGTCTTCATCAGTAACAGTAAATAGCGATATAATGATTTTCCACAGAACAGAAGTTCATGGGAGACAATCCATTTAATTAATCCAATCTCAGCATCAGGAGGGAGATGCATGATGCAATACACACCAAGGTTTCCATTGGTCATTAAGACTACATAGTATTTGCACACAGTCAAATGACAGGCTGCAAATGGCCAATTAGGAAAACGAGAAATCTATGTGTGGCTTAATCATGCTGCCTAATGATGCTGTGTTTGCCCCCAAACACAATAACCACCATGCCTCAACACATCACGTCTCTCCAAAGCTCCTCATCAGAGCACTACAATATTGATAACTTCCTCAACTACAGGCCAATTATAGTTAAACACATCCATAACTACAGCCAGCAGCAACAATATCACTCTGAAATTATTCTAGTGGACAACATAACATCAATTTCATATGGTGAAGTCCTCATAGAGCAGTCATAGGGCGTTTATGAGTCAATGGGAAGAAAGACAATGAAATATTTACACCAAGTGTGGGTGTGGGGAAACCAGAGTACAATACAGAGCCGTTCCAGATGAGGATCTTATTATAAGATTATGATTATTATGAGATTATAAGGTTAGTGAAAACTAGTTGACCAACAGTCTGTTGTTATCAGACAGGGCTGACACCCAGTAGAGTACCTTGTCCAGGGAGTACATGGCGAACACAGGTCCGTCGTGGGCCTTGATGGTCTTCAGCAGCACGGGCTCCTTCCAGACGTATATGTTCCCCGTGGCGGCTCCAGAGAATACCAGCTCGTCTGTCCGACCATAACACACTGACATCATTGTCTCTAGCTTCCCCAGGTTCCCAAAGACGCCTCGCTGGAACATAAGGCCTCCACCTGTAGAGACAGCACACCATTAGAAACTCACGCATACATCAATTGATTTCCACAAACATACCATGCCTGACAAGACAGAGTTGTTCCGATGTTCATTCAAAAAATGACAGGGTGGATCACTTTCCTAAAGACAGAATCACAGTGTGAAAACACCTAGAAGGATATACTTGAAAGAAAAACAGGGACATGAGAGGAGAGGAGCTAGAAAGAGAGAGACTGATAGTACAAGAGAGACTGATAGTACGATAGAGACTGACAGTACGATAGAGACTGATAGTACAATAGAGACTGATAGTACGATAGAGACATAGTATGAGAGAGACTGATCGTATGAGAGAGACTGATAGTATGAGAGAGACTGATCGTATGAGAGAGACTGATCGTATGAGAGAGACTGATAGTATGAGACTGATAGTATGAGAGAGACTGATCGTATGAGAGAGACTGATAGTATGAGAGAGACTGATAGTATGAGACTGATAGTATGAGAGAGACTGATCATATGAGAGAGACTGATCATATGAGAGAGACTGATAGTATGAGAGACTGATAGTATGAGAGACTGATAGTATGAGAGAGACTGATCGTACAAGAGAGACTGATCGTATGAGAGAGACTGATAGTATGAGACTGATAGTATGAGAGAGACTGATCGTATGCGAGAGACTGATAGTATGAGAGACTGATCGTATGAGAGAGACTGATAGTATGAGAGACTGATAGTATGAGACTGATCGTATGAGAGAGACTGATAGTATGAGAGAGACTGATAGTATGAGAGACTGATAGTATGAGAGACTGATAGTATGAGAGAGACTGATAGTATGAGAGAGACTGATAGTATGAGAGACTGATAGTATGAGAGAGACTGATCGTATGAGAGAGACTGATAGTATGAGAGAGACTGATAGTATGAGAGAGACTGATAGTACGAGAGAGACTGATCGTATGAGAGAGACTGATCGTATGAGAGAGACTGATAGTATGAGAGACTGATAGTACGATAGAGACTGATAGTACGATAGAAACTGATCGTATGAGAGAGACTGATCATATGAGAGAGACTGATAGTATGATAGAGACTGATAGTACGATAGAGACTGATAGTATGATAGAGACTGACCGAATGATAGAGACTGATAGTATGAGAGAGACTGATAGTATGAGAGACTGATAGTATGAGAGAGACTGATCGTATGAGAGAGACTGATAGTATGATAGAGACTGATAGTATGAGAGAGACTGATAGTATGAGAGAGACTGATAGTATGATAGAGACTGATAGTACGAGAGACTGATAGTATGATAGAGACTGATCGAATGATAGAGACTGATCGAATGATAGAGACTGACAGTATGAGAGAGACTGATAGTACGATAGAGACTGATAGTACGGCAGAGACTGATAGTACGCTAGAGACTGATAGTATGATAGAGACTGATTTAATGATAGAGACTGATTGAATGATAGAGACTGATCGTATGATAGAGACTGATCGTATGATAGAGACTGATCGTATGAGAGAGACTGATAGTATGAGAGAGACTGATAGTATGATAGAGACTGATTGTTTGATAGATACATTGTATGATAGAGACTGATCGTATGAGAGATTGATAGTATGAGAGACTGATAGTATGAAAGAGACTGATAGTATGAGAGAGACTGATAGTATGAGAGAGACTGATAAAAAGATATAGACTGATAGTATTAGAGAGACTGATAAAAAGATATAGACTGATAGTATTAGAGAGACTGATAGTATGACAGAGACTGATAGTATGATATAAACTGATAGTATGAGAGAGACTCATAGTGTGAAAGAGACTGATAGTATGAGAGAGACTGATAGTATAACAGAGACTGATAGTATGACAGAGACTGATAGATGAAAGAGACAGTCGGGCAGAACAGTAGGACAGACCTGTATGCTGCCAGAACTTGATGTGTTTGATTCCCACTGTGACCAGCTTGTCCATGAGGCTAGGATTACACTTCACCACAAACAGCTTGTCTTTGTGTCCCCTGGGAAGAACAGAGATAGAATATCCACTTCACATGCTGTCCTCTCAAATACATAGAGCCTTATGTGTTTCATGGTCAGTTCATGCAGTCAGAAGAAAACTCCTGGCTGTCCCTACAAATGTGTTAACATTAAGGCAACAGACCTGAGTCCAAGTAGTATTTGATATATTTCCAATACTTTGATCACTTGATTGAGCCTTCTTGGAGTATGGCGGGGTTTGCACTTTTGACACTATACCATAGGTTCCAATGTGCCGGGTAAGTATATTCAAGTGCAGATAAAGTATTTGAAAGAAAACTCAAACGATTTGAACCCGGCTTAGCTGGACTACTTTATAAAACCTTGTTTGTGTAATAACTCTAAATAACTCTAAATGCACTGATCACACTAATAGCAGCTTTCAGCTGGTGTGTAAAAGCTTTTAGTACCTTGCAGTGGCCAGCTTCTCGCCCTTCCTCCAGTCCCACAATATGATAGAGTGGTGATCATCAATGCCCACTGAGACCAGGCTCTTCCCATCCGCTGCACATAGAGGAACAACAAGCTACTCTTAGTTTGAAATCATAACGGACTAGGGACAGAACCCCAACACATTTACTAAATAATACTTTTTTGGCCCAGGAAAACACATTAGCCATACCGGAGAAGTCAAGAGCACACACTCCTCTCTGGTGAAAGCCCTTGAGCAGGGAGAAGCACTTCAGGGTTTGGATGTCCCACACATGGATGGCTGGATCCCTGCCAACCTGGACACATTCATAAAGAGGTGATTAAGATCCGTGTGTAAGAGAGAGAGTGACTGAGTGAGAGTGACTGAGTGAGAGTGAGAGAGAGAGTCAGAGAGAGAGAGAGAGTGAGAGACAGAGAGAGAGAGAGAGTGAGAGAGTGTATGATTGTTTTTGTTGATATATATTATTGCTCAGACATGCTGTTATGGGCCGTCCTCCCCTGCAACGAAGCAAATGGAATGGCATCAAACACCTGGAAACCATGTATTGGATGTATTTGACACCATTCCACCCATTCTGCTCCATTCATTACCACGAGCCCGTTCTCCCCAATTAAGGTGCCACCAACGTCCTGTGCTTCATATACATTGCTTTGGCAACAGTGGCAACCACCCATTCCTGACAATAAAGCAGAGTGCGAGAGAGAGAGAGAGAGAGAGAGAGAGAGAAAGCGAGAGATAGAAAGAGAGAGAGAACCTGTCCAGTGGCTGCATAGTCTTTGAGTGGGTGTACAGTCAGACTGAGAATGTCATCATCGTGGCCCAGGTAAAAGCGCTGACTGTGTTGCTCTCTGTTGTAGACCACGCCCACCGCTGCCACATGGTATACGACCTCCCCAGCCTGGGTGTAGAAAAGGTTATTTCTGCAGTCGTAGCCACGGTACCTACACACACACACACACACACACACACACACACACACACACACACACACACACACACACACACACACACACACACACACACACACACACACACACACACACACACACACACACACACACACACACAGAGAGAAAGAGAGAAAGAGAGAGAGCTTGAGTAAAAAAAAGATCACAGGACTGCACACAATGAACAATCACAATTATACTAAATTAGGCAGAGTTAAATCCAACTAGGGAAAGCTGACTAGAGAAAGTGACAATCAGATAAGAGCTGAAATCACAGTTCATATGCCGTCTCTCCCCACATGGCCTATTTAAGAGTGTCTGATGACCCCTGTGGTGTGTGTGGGGAATTTTAATCAAATGTGTCATGTGTGGCATTTATTTAATCGCTCAAACGCTGAAAGACTTCTCCCTCCCCCACTGTGAGGTCTTTACATTTTACAAAAAGGGAGTATTAGAGCTGCTATAGCGAAGTCTTAAAGGATTGCTAGTGCTGAATCAGTAACTTAAACTGCTTCACACAAAACAAATATTTAAAACTACAGCTTTGAAAAGGGATTTGCATATTCAACCAGCTGACACACAGGCACATTTCAGAGGAAGAGACTGTTTTTTCATGATGGAAATACCCAATTTCATCTCAATACAATAAATCTGTCCTTGTCATCTCAATCAATTTGACTTTGAGAAGATGATACCTAAAACCCACGTATGACTATGTTTCTGAGGATCATGAGACCAATAACACCTGTCATACAGTAAGAACCCATTACCCGTGGACAAACTTTAGACGAAGGGCTTCGTCTGGGCCTCTCTGGCGCTTCAGGGAGCCGACCTGCTGCTTTTTCTCTCTGCTCTGCAGCCTCAGCTGGGGAAGGTCCTCCTTATACACCTGGAACAACCACACACAGTCCTCCTTATACACCACCTGGAACAACCACACACAGTCCTCCTTATACACCACCTGGAACAACCACACACAGTCCTCCTTATACACCTGGAACAACCACACACAGTCCTCCTGGAACAACCACACACAGTCCTCCTGGAACAACCACACACAGTCCTCCTGGAACAACCACACACAGTCCTCCTGGAACAACCACACACAGTCCTCCTGGAACAACCACACACAGTCCTCCTTATACACCTGGAACAACCACACACAGTCCTCCTTATACACCACCTGGAACAACCACACACAGTCCTCCTTATACACCTGGAACAACCACACACAGTCCTCCTGGAACAACCACACACAGTCCTCCTGGAACAACCACACACAGTCCTCCTGGAACAACCACACACAGTCCTCCTGGAACAACCACACACAGTCCTCCTGGAACAACCACACACAGTCCTCCTTATACACCTGGAACAACCACACACAGTCCTCCTTATACACCACCTGGAACAACCACACACAGTCCTCCTTATACACCTGGAACAACCACACACAGTCCTCCTGGAACAACCACAGACAGTCCTCCTGTAAATCACACACACAGTCCTCCTGTAACAATCACACTCAGTTCTCCTGTAAATCACACTATGTTCTCCTGTAAATCACACTACGTTCTCTTGTAAATCACACATAGTCCTCCTGTAACAATCACACAGTCCTCCTGTAACAATCACACACAGTCCTCTTCACACACAGTCCTCCTGTAAATCACACACAGTCCTCCTGTAAATCACACACAGTCCTCCTGTAAATCACACACAGTCCTCCTGTAACAACCACACACAGTCCTCTTGTAAATCACACAGTCCTCCTGTAAATCACACAGTCCTCCTGTAAATCAAACACCATCCTCCTGTAAATCCCTCATAATCCTTCTGTAAATCACACACAGTCCTCCTGTAACAATCACACACAGTCCTCCTGTAACAATCACACACAGTCCTCTGTAAATCACACACAGTCCTCTGTAAATCACACACAGTCCTCCTGGAACAATCACACACAGTCCTCCTGGAACAATCAGACACAGTCCTCCTGTAAATCAGACACAGTCCTCCTTTAAATCAGACATAGTCCTCCTGTAACAACCACACACATTCCTCATGTAACAACCACACACAGTCCTCCTGTAACAACCACACACAGTCCTCCTGTAACAACCACACACAGTCCTCCTGTAAATCACCAACTGTCCTCCTGTAACAACCACACACAGTCCTCCTGTAACAACCACACACTGTCCTGTAACAATCACACATAGTTCTCCTGTAAATCACACACTGTCCTCCTGTAACAACCACACACAGTCCTCTACATACACCTGGAACAACAGTGCCTCATATTGTGCATTATTTGTCAACCGGCTATCCTCCACCGTCTGACTGATATAGGACCCACCGAATAATGATATTAAATGCAACCTACTAAACAAACAAAAATGTCAAAGTATTACATGAGGACTAAAATGAAGTCTTAAGAGAAGCAGAGAAAATAATATTTTGTCCCCACTGTTGAAAAGGCAACTCATTGTTCTGTCATGAAGCAGTGCGGGCGCCGACGGCTGGGTATCTCCAGAGAACATATGGCAGCGCTGAGTGTGGCACAAACCCGCAGCGCTCCGTGTGGCACCAACCCGCACTGTCAGGCCAACAGATGCAGACTCAGCTGCCAGTGGAGATAAGGCTTGTGACGGATGCTATGGCAACCCAGCCGTTCTCCGACAAAATAGAGCCTCAGTTAGCGCTGAGCCCATACAAAGCCGTTGAGAGGAGCCTATTTGAATATCTTATCTGCCCTTCCATCTGCCTCGCTCTGCTCACATCAATCAATATCAGAATATCTCCACTCGGTACCTTGATTGACTTTCAGGGCTTCTCAGGATCCTAGATCATGGCTGGAGGCATTCTGACTAACACGGGCTATTCCAATCCAGATAACACTGACTGGTGTTGGTGTTCTAACAATTGACTCTCCTTCAACTTACTGGAGGGTATTTTAACAGGGTATCGTTTAGGCCTTGAGTAGTGTGTTGTCGTCTCGCTCTCTTTCTGACAGCATTTTATAATGGGGGCATATTCTCCTCTTATTCAACTGTCATTCTCAAATAGATATGTATTATCTTAATTTGATCACTCTGTTGTCACATAATTTTCATGCGCTGCAGGAAGTTAAAATGCGCCTTGTAAATTACATTTAAAAAAACACTGAAAACCCACAGTTCTCTTTTCCTCACTAGAGCTTACACTTAAACTTGTCTACTGTAGTCTATCAAAACACATTTTCCCCGTTAGAAAGTATCACTTATTTTTTATAATCAGGATTATTTTGCTACGATGAGCAAATTGGTCGAATTAGGATCTGACACCTGTACTGACACTCATTCTCTCTCTACCTCAAATGCAGCATCAACGTAAGGCATCTGTTATAGAACTTTGTCAGTGTCCCTCACGTGGTGTATCATCTCTAAACCTGATATCACCCACTCTCTGTCTGACCCATATAGCACTCCCTCCAGTGTCTGTGAGCTCCACACACCCACCTGTCGGTCATAGTTGATCTGGGTCTCTTGCTCGATATCAGAGTCCAGCTCCGGGACATCAGACACATCAGAGTCAGACTCCTCACTGTTGGAGTCTGCATGGCCATCTAGAGGGAACCGATACCAGGAGACAACAAGGAAACAGATTTTCACTGGTGGAACAATCACTCATTACATTGGCTTTTGACAAGATCATGAATATTGTGTACAGTAGTCACTCCACTAACCACTGTTGTGAGGTACATTACATCATATAGCTCAGACACAAATCTACCCAAGAATACTTCAGGTACCAGCTCTACATGACCATATGGGGCCTCTCATTAGGACCATACAGTACATTCATAAACATTTCAAACCCCCACGTTCCTCTGGGTTTACACTGAGTGTATAAAACAATCCATGCCCAACGAATTGAGGCTGTTCTGAGGGCAAAAGGGATGGGGTGCAACTCAATATTAGGAAGGTGTTTTTAATGTTTTATACTCTCAGTATACTGTACCTTGTGGTATACTGGTCTCCAGTCCTCCATTCATGATGCCCTCAGGCAGGAACTTCCACTGGAACACAGAATGGTCGGACCCGCCGGTGGTCAACACCCACTGCAGGTCGTGAGACCAGTGCACGTTGGTCACGTGGGCCGAGTGGCCAATGTACTTTTTGAATTTTGCCCCTGTGCACAACATCAGGCAAAGAAAAACTAGTCAAAATAAAATGAGAGAAGGGGAGTGTTCAACATAATTCCTTTTCTCAAAATTGTATATTTGCAAAAACATTTACTGACCTTTCTTTAGGCAGGGGAAGCGGAACAGTTTGACCAGGCCAAAGTCATCTCCAGCAACCAGCACAGCGCTGCAGTAGTTGGCGTCCACAGAGTTTATGTCACTGATGTTGGTGTACTTGGGCCAGATCCCACTCACCTCTGGACCAATCACACTCGTCCACGAGCTCCAGTGGATCCCTTTTACCTCCTCCTTAGTGGTCAGGTGCTTCCCAACTTCAAGGGAGAAAAACAGGATGGAGGACTAACATGGGCAGAATCTTACAGGTAAAACCAGGTTGTTCTGCATAAATAATCACACTTTAAAATAATGGTGACTATGTTAAAGCTCTACTAACCTCGCTGCTAAGGTTCTTAGTCAGAACTAAAAGACATTAAATAAACAAGTAAAGATGACATAAACATGAGTGAAGGTGTTAAGACACACAACCTCTGTTCCTGTATTAATGAGGGCTTTAATGGTGAACATGCATAAAGATGGCAGAATTCAGATATGACGTCATTGTTTTAGCAGTATCCATTGAGGTTTTAAACTAAGGCGTGCGACATGGTTCAATATGCCAATAAATCAGCACAATTTACTTCCTGGTTTTTCAAATTGACAGCATCTTGACGCAAAAATTGGGATCATGTATACTGTTCTAATATACAGTACTAGTCAAAGTTTGGACACATCTACTCATTCAAGGATTCTTCATAATTTTTTTACATTGTAGAATAATAGTGAAGACATCAAAACTATGAAATACCACATATGGAATCAACAGACCAAAGGACAGATTTACACCGGTCTAATGTCCATTGCTCGTGTTGCTTCTTCTTATTGGTGTCTTTTAGTAGTGGTTTCTTTGCAGCAATTCGGCCATGAAGGCCTGATTCACACAGTCTCCTCTGAACAGTTGATGTTGAGATGTATCTGTTACTTGAACTCTGTGAAGAATTTATTTGGTCTGCAATTTCTGAGGCTGGTAACTCTAATGAACTTATCCTCTGCAGCAGTGGTGACACTGGGTCTTCCTTTCCTGTGGCAGCCCTCATGAGGGCCAGTTTCATCATAGTGCTTGATGGTTTTTGCGACTGCACTTGAAGAAACATCAACGTTTTTGAAATGTTCCGCATTGACCGACCTGTCGTTTCTCTTTTACCAAATAGGGCTATCTTCTGTATACCACCCCTACCTTGTCACAACACAACTGATTGGCTCAAACGCATTAAGAAGGAAATTCCACAAATGAACTGTTAACAAGGCACTCCTGTTAATTGAAATGCATTCCAGGTGATTACCTCATGAAGCTGGTTGAGAGAATGCCAAGAGTGTGCAAAGCTGTCATCATGGCAAAGGATGGCTACTTTGAAGAATCTGATAAGGAAATGTGTTTTAATAAATTATTAGAATATTACACTCCTGAAACCATAAGTCTGAAACCATGTGATTGTATGAAATTGATTAGCCATATAATTGTATGAAATTGATTTGAATCATTAGATTATTATAAGGCATTTATGTAAGTGTTAGAATCATTCGATTATTATAATACTGTGTGATGGTTTTAGTCAGGGGAATAATAATATATCCTGGAGTGTAGTTCTTAGTCAGAATCAATGTTTTGGGGACAATGTGTCTAGTATCTTGATAACAGACTGTCTGTCTGAGCCAGATTCGGGGCCGACCTTGGGTGGGACACTGAGAACTTCCCAGTCCCAGGTCTCTCCCTATCTTAGGGGAGGGCAGGGAGACGCTATTCTCACGAACTCCCCTAATCTCTATTGGCGGGCGGATTTGATGGTTTGTGTGGAAGTATGTGTGTCACTATAAATTGAAGGTCTTTGTACTGTGCACGTCAGAACGTTCCGTGAATAAACGTTTATTGTAGACTGGGCCTCTGTCTGTTTTATTTCTATCAGTATCATACAAATCCTGATAGCGCAGACTGAGTAATTCAATTGAATTGGTTAATGAACAGGAGAACTTAATTCTCATATCAGAATCTCAAATATAAAATATATTTTTTATTTGTTTGACACTTTTTTGGTTACTATATGATTCCATGTGTTATTTCATAGTTTTGATGTCTGAAAATAAAGAAAAACCCTTGAATGAGTAGGTGTGTCCAAACTTTTGACTGATACTGTACATACAAAAAAAGAGTAACCGAGAGTAATGTACAATACAGTGAACTTACTGTAGCAAAATTAGGAATTTGTAGTAAGTACATAACGGCCGCCATCTTTATGCATCTCAGCTATTGATGCATAAGTTAAACCAAATAGAAATGTAAACAAAGCCTAGAGCTGGAAGCTCTTTTCTGTCCAAAGCTTGGATCACCTGTGGAGTTCCTTTTTTAATTGGGATTCTCAGCAGGCCAGAGTGTTCTTGTCGGTGTGCATGCGTGCGTATGTATGTGTGTGTACGTGCGGTTTGTTAGTCTAACCCTCAGGGAAGGAGTAATCTATCATCCCTATGGTACAAGTGAAATGAGAAAATCTACCATGCTTCAAAACTTGATTTATTAATGTAACTAATTGACTTTCTAAGAGAATATTCCCTTGGCTTTTATAATTGCAAAATAATGCAATGTTAAAAAGACGGATCAGGTGAAGCAACAAACACAAATAAATAAACACGTTGAGGTAATGTTTAAGGATAATAAAGTACCCATTGATATCAAATATTTTCCCTAGTAAATACCAGGAAAATGTACAGTAAAAATGTAAGTGCAACCAAACTCTATTTCTCTCTCCCATGTCTGCTCAGCAGTGTCACCTGTTGCCCTCCTGATAGTCAGTGTAGACAGCCTGTCTGTCTGCTGACACAAAACACCCTGGAGCAATGCTGAGTCACCCACTTGGACAGGGCTTTTCTCACAGCTCTCCAAACACATAGTGTAAGCTGAGCGAGGCAAGCGTGTGTGTGTGCAGACAGTGGTTATGTAGTGACTGGGAGGCTTGTGCAGCTGTCTAGAGCATTGCCGTCCGGGGTACGCCAAATAAAAATGTGATTCAACATTTCAAAAAAACATTTCTTCACATTTTCAAACAGTCCATTTATATTTTCCAACGGGGCTATACATTAGGGTGAGGTTTTTTTCTCACCTGAGTAGCCTCGTTTCATTGCCAAAAATACAATTAAACCATCTAGTGTTCAGAGAAATAACAACACAATGTCAAATACAGGTAGCCTAGTCAAATAATTAACATCCAATCACATTAACCGTTCGTCTCTCGCAGGAATTCCACTAACGGTCCATATGTAGCCAAACGTAGCTGCTGCTCCTTCCATTTGCTCGAAAATTGATAAATTGTAAAAAAAAAAGTAAGGCCTGTGTCCATAGAGACACATACCAGCTCTACTGATAGTACTGCTACTACCAGCAGTACTACACCCGCACCTGTCGACGACACAAGTTGTTCTGCTTCCACGAGCACATCCAATGCTTGCATCAGTAATTCTACATTTGTTGTTAGCCCAGCTAGCATGGACACTGACATTTGTGAATCTGATGCAGCCGAAGAGCTACTGCCCCCTTACCTGGGAAAGCACCGAACAGGCACAAATATGATGAGAACTACTTTGATTTGGGGTTCACTTATATTGGGAGTAGTGCCTTTCCTCAGACACAGTGTGTTATATGTGCAAAAGTACTATCTCACAACTTGATGAAACAAAACATGCCAATGTCAAAAATAAGCCACGGTAGTTTTTTGAGTGAGAATTAAGACAACTTTCGAGTAGTAAGACATGTATAAAAGCAACAGATACCATTAATAAGATGGGGCTAGAAGCGTCTTATATGGTGAGCTACTGAGTGGCTAGGACAGGCAAGCGGATATGGCTGGGACAATGCTGGGGGAAAAAGCCAAATAAACTATACGCCTTCATCAAATAACACGACACATCAGTGACATGGTTTCACGACACATCAGTGACATGGTTTTGAAACAATTACTGCTTCGCATACAAGCCAGTGAATTCTATGCGTTATAGCTGGATGAGTCAACAGACGCGGTGGGCCTGGCTCCTGGTATATGTCCGTTACGTTTATGGGGGGTCAATTAAGGAAGACATCCTCTTCTGCAAACCACTGGAAACCAGGACAACAGGCAAGGATATTTTTAAAGTACTAGACAGCTTTGTGACACCAAATGGACTTTGGTGGTCAGGATGTGTTGGTATCTGTACTGATGGCGCAAAAGCCATGACAGGGAGACATAGTGGAGTGGTAACACGCGTGCAAGCAGTTGCTCCCGACGCCACTTGGGTACACTGCAGCTTCTACCGAGAGGCTCTTACTGCCAAGGGAATGCCTGACAGCTTGAAAGATGTTTTGGACACTACAGTGAAAATGGTTAACTTTGTTAAAGCAAGGCCCCTGAACTCTCGTGTATTTTCTGCACTATGCAATGATATGGGCAGCGAACATGTAACGCTTTTACAACATACAGAAGTGCGCTGGTTATCAAGGGGCAAAGTATTGACACGTTTTTTTTAAATTGAGAGACGAGCTTAAAGTTTTCTTTACTGACCATAATTTTCACTTGTCTGACCGCTTGCACGATGACGAGTTTCTCACATGACTGTCCTATCTAGGTGATGTTTTTTCTCGCCTGAATGATCTGAATCTAGGATTACAGGGACTCTCCTCAACTATCCTCAATGTGCGGAACAAAATTGAGGCTTTGATTAAGAAGTTGGAGCTCTTCTCTGTCTGCATTAACAAGGACAACACACAGGTCTTTCCATCATTGTATTTTTTTTTTTGTGCAAACGATCCTCTGCAGCAGAGGTAACTCTGGGTCTTCCTTTCCAGTGGCGGTCCTCATGAGAGCCAGTTTCATCATAACGCTTGGTGTTGAATGCTGAGCTGTAGTCAATGAATAGCATTCTCACATTGGTGTTCCTTTTGTCTAGGAGTGAAAGGGCAGTGTGGAGTGCAATAGAAATTGCATCATCTGTGGATCTGTTGGTGCAGTATGCAAATTGGAGTGGGTCTAGGGTTTCTGAGATAATGTGTTGATGTGAGCTATGACCAGCCTTTCAAAGCATTTCATGGCTACAGAGGTGAGTGCTACTGGGCAGTAGTCATTTAGGCAGTTTACCGTAGTCCTCTTGGGCACAGGGACTATGGTGGTCTGCTTGAAACATGTTGGTAATACAGACTCAGACAGGGAGAGGTTGAAAATGTCAGTGAAGACACTTGCCAGTTGGTCAGCGCATGCTCGGAGTACACGTCCTGGTAATCTGTCTGGCCCTGCGGCCTTGTGAATGTTGACCTGTTTAAAGGTCTTACTCACATCGGCTGCGGAGAGCGTGATCACACAGTCGTCCAGAACAGCTGATGCTCTCATGCATGTTTCAGTGTTACTTGTCTCGAAGCGAGCATAGAAGTCATTTAGCTCGTCTGGTAGGCTCGTGTCACTGAGTAGCTATCAGCTGTGCTTCCCTTTGTAGTCTGTAATAATTTGCAAGCCCTGCTGCATCCGACGAACGTCGGAGCCGGTGTAGTACGATTTGATCTTAATCCTGTATTGACGCTTTGCCTGTTTGATGGTTCATCGGAGGGCATAGCAGGATTTCTTATTAGCTTCCGGGTTAGAGTCCCGTTCCTTGAAAGCGGCAGCTCTACCCTTTAGCTCAGTGCAAATGTTGCCTGTAATCCATGGCTTCTGGTTGGGGTATGTACGTACAGTCACTGTGGGGACGACGTCCTCGATGCACTTTTGATAAAGCCAGTGACTGATGTGGTGTACTCTTCAATGCCATCGGAAGAATCCCGGAACATATTCCAGTCTGTGCTAGCAAAACAGTCCTGTAATTTAGCATCTGCTTCATCTGACCACTTTTTTATAGATCGAGTCACTGGTGCTTCCTGCTTTAATTTGAGCTTGTAAGCAGAAATCAGGAGGATAGAATTATGGTCAGATTTGCCAAATGGAGGGCGAGGGAGAGCTTTGTACGTGTCTCTGTGTGGATTAAAGGTGATCTAGATTTTTTTCTCCCACTGGTTGCACATTTAACATGCTGATAGAAATGAGGTAAAACTGATTTAAGTTTCCCTGCATTAAAGTTCCCGGCCACTAGGAGCGCCGCCTCTGGATGAGCGTTTTCCTGTTTGCTTATGGCGGTATACAGCTCATTGAGTGCGGTTTTAGTGCCAGCATCGGTCTGTGGTGGTATGTGGTACAGCTACGAAAAATACAGACGTAAACTCTCGGTAGATAGTGTCGTCTACAGCTTATCATGAGATACTCTACCTCAGGCGAGCAAAACCTCAAGACTTCCTTAGATATCATGCACCAGCTGTTGTTTACATATATGCATAGGCCCCCGCCCCGTGTCTTACCAGAGGTAACCTGCCAGCTGTATGTTCTTAATGTCGTCGTTCAGCCATGACTCAGTGAAACATAAGATATTACAGTTTTTAATGTCCCATTGGTAGGATATACGTGCTTTCAGTTCATCCCATTTATTTTCCAGCGATTGAACGTTAGCTAGCAGGACGGAAGGCAAAGGCAGATTAGGTGCTCGTCGCCTGATTCTCACCTGATTTTCACCCTGATCTTTTTTCGCAAAATCTCAATTTTCTTCTCCAGCGAATGACGGGAATCTGGGCCTGGTCGGGTGTCTGTAGTATCTCCCTCCTGTCTGACTCATTGATGAAAAACTCTTTGTCTAATCTGAGGTGAGTAATCGCAGTTCTGATGTCCAGAAGCACTTTTTGGTCATAAGAGATGGTAGCAGCAACATTATGTACAAAAGAAGTGAAGAACAACGCAAAAAAATAAACAATATAGCATGGTTGGTTAAGAGCCGATAAGACGGCAGCCATCCCCTCCGGCGCCATCACACATCACACCATAGTGCCCTCAAAGCTCATCACTAAGATTAGGACCCTGGGACTAAACACCTCCCTCTGCAACTGGATCCTGGACTTCCTGATGGGCCGCCCCCAGGTGGTAAGGGTAGGTAAAAACACATCCGCCACGCTGATCCTCAACACGGGGGCCCCTCAGGGGTGCGTGCTCAAAAGATTTGGCATGGGTCCTCAGATCCTCAAAAGGTTTTACAGCTGCACAATGGAGAGAGTCCTGATGGGTTGCATCACTACCTGGTATGGCAACTGCTCGGCCTCCGACCGCAAGGGCCTACAGAGGGTAATACGTACAGCCCAGTACATCACTGGGGTCAAGCTTCTGCCCTCCAGGACCTCTATACAAGGCGGTGTCAGAGGAAGGCCCTAAAAATTGTCAAAGACTCCAGCCACCCTAGTCATAGACTGTTCTCTCTGCTATCGCACGGAAAGCGATACCGGAGCGCCAAGTCTAGGTCCAAAAGGCTTTTAAACATCTTCTACCCCCAAGCCATAAGACTCCTGAACAGCTAATCAAATGGCTACCCAGACTATTTTCACCCCCCCCCCCCCCCCCCCCCCTTCTACGCTGCTGCTACTCTCTGTTATTATCTATGCATAGTCACTTTAATAACACTACCTACATATACATTTTACCTCAATTACCTCGACACCAGTGCCCCCGCACATTGACTCTGTACCGGTACCCCCTGTATATAGCCCCGCTATTGTTATTTACTGCTGCTCTTTAATTATTTGATATTCTTATCTCTTACTTTTTTTGTTGTATTTTCTCCAAACTGCATTGTTGTTTAAGGGCTTGTAAGTAAGCATTTCACTGTAAGGTCTGATTTGATGGTTTTTGTGATTGCACTTGAAGAAACTTTCAAAGTTCTTGAAATTTTCCACATTGACTGACCTTCATATGTTAAAGTCATGATGGACTGTTGTTTCTCTTTGCTTATTTGAGCTGTTTTACCAAATAGGGCTATCTTCTGTATACCACTCCTACCTTGTCACAACACAACGCATTAAGAAGGAAATTCCACAAATTCACTTTTAACAAAGCACACCTGTTAATTGAAATGCATTCCAGGTGACTACCTCATGAAGCTGGTTGAGAGAATGTGTGTGCAAAGCTGTAATCAAGGCAAAGGGTGGCTACTTTGAAGAATCTCAAATATAAAATATATTTTGATTTGTTTAACACTTTTTTGGTTACTACATGATTCCATATGTGTTATTTCATAGTTTTGATGTCTTCACTATTATTCTACAATGTAGAAAATAGTCCAAATAAAAAACAATTCTTGAACGAGTAGGTGTGTCCAAACTTTTGACTGGTACTGTAGGTGCAGTGGAATGTGTTGTTTTACAGGGTCAGCCATAGTAGCACAGCGCCCCTGGAGCCAATTTGGGTTGTCGTCTCAGGTATTCGAAACCAGCGACCTTTCAGTTCCTTGCCCACCGCTCTATCCACTAGGCTACCTGCCACTCTGAATCAGAAGAAACTATTGCATAATCACGTCGATGGATGTTTAAGCCGGACGTGATGTGAAGATTGCTGGTGTGTGTGTAACAGGGCTTGCTTGGCATGGCGATAAGCTAGCTGTGAACCACCTTCATGGGCCTAATTGCTGTTTACTGTCAAGCTGATTGCTGTGTGATCTGTTTATGTAACTTCTCCCGATAAGGAAACAAGAAACATCAGATTTAATCACTGATTGTGTTCACAGCAAGTTGAGGTAATAGGAGTTATATCATGGTTATCATGGCCTAGTTCAGAGGAAAGACACAGGGTCATTCACCGGTGGCGTTGATTCACTCACTTGGCATCCTGTAGAAGAGGCGTTCTCCCGCCCCGTCGTTGCTCTGGAGGAACTTGCTGTCGATGGACCAGTCCAGGTGGGTGATGAAGCTGGAGGACTTGTTGCACTCACCCACCTTCTTGTAGCGCTGCGCCACGGCGTACACATCCACCAGGCCGTCATTAGAGCCCACGGCCAGGTAGCTGCCATCCGGAGAAAACTTCATCTCATGAATCACTTCCTTCCTGTCTTTAATGTGTACCACCTCCGTCATGTCCCTGGGAGAGAGAGAGAGGAGTGGGAGGGTGGATGAGAGGGAGGGAAGAGAGATGGAGGGGAAGAGAGAGAGAGAGAAAAAGAGAGCAAATCAGCAAAAGAGAAAGAGTGAGGGAGAGAGACAGATAGAAAGAAAAGAGTGAATTCCTCGGCTCTGTACAGAAGGTTGGCTGGCTAGCTCATCCGTCTACCTAGTGGCTTTGTTTAGACAGGCAGTCTAATTCTGATCTTTTGATCAATCACATCAGATATTTTGACATCAGACCTTTTTCAGAGCTGATCTGATTGGTCAAATTAGTGAAAAATATATCACATTTGGGCTACCTGTGTAAACTCAGCCAGTGAGCAATAGCAGATGGACTGGGTCCGTTCATTGTCATTATGGGCCAATTGCAACCATCAATGGCCACCAGATGATCATCAGCTGATCTCTCGCTAAAACATCAATACGCACTAAATTCCTCCGCAGAGCTGATCTCAATTGGAACCATTATTGGTCACCTCATTAACACTCCCTAAATCTGATGTCAGCGTTAATTTAGTCCAGCGTTTCCCAAACTCAATCCTTGGGACCCCACATTTAGGTTTTTGCCCTAATACTACACAGTTGATTACATTTTCAAAGCTTGATGATTAGTTGTTTGAATGAGCTGTGTAGTACTTGGGCAAAAACCAAAACATGCACCCTTTGGGGTCCCAAGGACAGAGTTAGGGAAATGCTACTTTAGTCCTTGCTACCAAAGTCTCTGAAGATGTGTTCGCCCTCTGGTGGGTATTATCATCGGAACAACGATGAGCAGACCTAGGGCGATTGATCTATTTGACAATAATTCTGCACAACTGAAATAAGTATTTCCTTGTTTACCACAGCAAATCTACTGTGGCAATTATCCGACATGTTGTATGAATGGAAAAATAATGTTGGTGTAGCCTACTCTTATTATTTGATTTGTTTCCAGTTGATGTAATCCATTAAATCAGGGGCGTAACTTTGGTTTTAGAAGTGGGGGGATATGATATATATATATATAACTTTGTATCCAGTCGGATAAACACTCCAAACAGCCTACCCGACCGCTCAGAGACATCCGCATGGTCCTAAAGCACACTGTTCCCTCGTTTTGTATCACATTCCAATGATAAAACTGGGGGGACAAAAATGTGAAAGTTGCACCCCTGCATTAAATACTGTCTTTCAAGGAAAATTATCTGATGGTCATTTGGTCATTTCTTATCAAGATCGGGGGTAAAATATCCCTGGACAGTGCCTATTTGAAATATGTAACTAATCTATATTTTATTTTATTTTATCAAATGAAAATGTAGGCTAATAGAGTTATTTGAAATGGCATATATTACATTATTTAGCTATTTAAGGTGAAACGTTTGAATGAAATGTAGGCCATCTACATTCTTATAAGGCTGTGTTTACCCCAGGCGTTCCCAAACTGGGTCCTGGATGCAGCTGTCAGCTGTCATAATCACGTGACTCGGTAACAACGAGAGATCAACTGATCAGCTGGTTTATTCTTGTGGGTTTTTTGTTACTAGCAAGTTTGCTTTAATATGCAGATGCATGTAACCTCCCGTTAGTAGCATTTTCAGAAATCCAGCAGTGATGCATAGCACAGCGCTACCTTCTGCTTGTTATTTGTAAAGCCAGCTGAAACAATGAGGCAGCCTCGCCACTAGACTCGTCCTCCTACTGTCTCTCTCTGCGGAGGAGGCATTACAATGAAACCACCACAGTCTTATCACACCTGCTGCTCCCACACAAAAGCAATTTTACCAGCCCAGACTTGATTAACTCATTTTTGACTGGTCATTTTAGATGGGGGGAGTATGTAATCGCAGGATGGCTAGACAGTATGGCTTCATATTCTAACAACGTGCTGTAATTGTTAATCATGGTGCCAGTGATGGGTGTCTCCTATCCTGAAAAACTCCTAACCATTAGATATGGTGAACAGTAATTATAGGGAATAGCCTATGGGGAATATCAAGGTATACAGTGCACTATGTGGCTCAATAATCAGCCAACAGCTATAGCCAACGATGAGGTGAATAAAAAGTCAAAGTAACAAGTCAAACCCTTCTAAACATACCGTCTCTCAGTCAAAACCATACAGCACAATAAAACATAGCCCCAGGCAACAGAAATTCAATCCAATCATAAAAAGCTGTTTCTGCTGCTGTAAGCTCACTCATTTCTAATAGACTGAATACAAATCAGGAGCGCTGCTCACTTCAAAGTGCAGCGTGGGGATTAGCCACTTCAAAAAGTATTGATTAACAGCACTGCGGACCAATTTACTATAACTTAATGGAAAATGCAGGCCTGCACACTGGGTCTGCTGGGGAGTAAATTAAACTGAGGCCTTCAATCAGGCTTTAAGTGATGAATTAAGCATCTCAATATGGGACTGTTTAAACCTGAGGTTTTGGCCCACTGTAGGCTAGGTTTCATAACTTTATGGCCCTTCTTTACAAGATGTATCTGAAGAGTTTGATGCTGAAAATACTTTCACCAGCTTTGGCATAATTCAACCTGCTGGGCACACAGTGGTTGAATCAATGTTGTTTCCACGTCATTTCAATAAAATCAAGGAAATTAAAAATCTTAGAAGCCTTTTTAAACCTTGAATACACTACAAGTTTGCATTTCCTCCAAATACCGGGTGATCAAATGAAGATTCTCTAGGGACTAAAGCTGTTAGCAGTACCTGACTTGGAGCACAGTGAAGGAGCCGTCCTTCATGCCAAGAGCAAGCTGAGAGCCATCGTGGCTGAAGGCCACACTGCGGACAGCCTCTTCCATGTTACAGCGAGCTATCAGGGTGTGGTCTGCCAGGCTCCACATCCTGAAAACACCACACACACACACACAACACACACACACACACAGTCGTGACCAATCAGCACAGTTTCAGCTATGAACATTGCCTCTGTAGAGACAGTCCTAATAGAGTAAATTATATGAGTAGTAGTTAAGTGACAGAAGTTTTAATGAGCTAGTTTCAGCTGCAGGGTGAAGGCTTGAATTAAGTTGAATTAAGTTGAATTAAGTTGAATTAAGTTGCTGAGATGCAGGAGGTGTATGTGTGTGTGTTTATTATGGTGTGTGCGCATGTGTGTGCACTCGGGCTTGTGAGCGTGTATGTGTGTGCGTGTGTGTCTGTGAGACAGAGACTAATTGGCTCCTTGATTGGGCCCTCAGAGAGCTCCGTCTCTCCTGGTAGAGCAGGGTTGTGTGGGTCTGTGTGTGTGTTGTGGAGGGACTGATCCAGTTCTACTGATAGCAGACGTGAGGCCTCATTATGCATGATCTGTCCCCTGCACAAGCTGACACTTTGTCTTCTCTATATGTAGCTCTGAACTAGCCTACAACTGTCCCTGTTAGAAATGTGAAGAACAGTGTCATACAAATTAAGGGCTGTCTGAGAGCGAGGAGAACCAATGAACCAAACAGGACGAGTAGTACTGCAGGTCAGGGTTCACTGAGTGGATGTGATTAAGATGAAAAGTCTGGATGGAGTGGTGGACTAAAATAGAATGGACAGAGATGTTGGCCTGGGTGATAACTACTGGGTCTATAAAGATGCTCCTGAGGGAATTGATGTACGTTGCTACATTGCTGCTGGAGATAATACTGACCGTACAGATCGATCGTCACTGCCGGTCACAGCGAGCGGTTTCTTGGGGTGGACGTCCAAAGCCCAGAGCTCTCCCTCACAGTGACCCTGAATGATGAGCAGAGGCTTGTCTCTGTCCCGAACCATCACCTCAAAGATCTCACTGTCCTGCGTCCCTGCCAGGATACGGTCTGCCCTCCAACACACACTACGGATAGACAGCCCTGAGAGAGAGATGGAAGAGAGGGAGGAGGGAGAGGGAGAGAGAGGGAGAGGGGGGGAGGGAGAGGAAGATAGATGGATAGAGAGAAAGAGAGAGAGAGAGAGAGAGAGAGAAAGAGAGAGGGAGAGAGAGAGGACATGACAAATAATGAATGCTCTGTCATGTATAACAAAAGTGGTGGGTCGAATGCAATCCCACCCGTTCTTCAGCAGGTGATGAAGAGTAGCATCCAATCCACTTCATCATGTTTTACACTTCAATCAAGAGTTAGAAACTATTATATTCAGACAATGTTCCGATTTTCACAGAGTAAATTTCAGAAGGAGAATGTGTGGCTGATACAGGTCGACTTTCATTTGGGAAGAGAGAGATGAAGCAGACAACTCTAGTGAGAAACAGATTGAGCTTCTTCAGCGAAGCCATTTCAAGCAAGCAAGGCATCAGCAAGACATCACCCAATGCAAGACATCACCCAATGCAAGACATCACCCAATGCACCTCATCAGTACTAAAGAGTCTGTAATTCAGTCAGTAGAAGCACAGCTATAAATCCCCAGACTATTGTTATAACAAGGGTAGGCCATCATTGTAAATAAGAATTTGTTCTTAACTGACTTGCTTAGTTAAATAAAAGTTTTAAAAAATAATTTAAAAACTCAATAACATCACAGGATATGAAAACAATTATAAAACAATACCTGGCAACCAGAAACTAGCTACAAAAAAATGTATAGGCTAACAGCGTACCTGCAACCGAACCAGTCTCATAATCTGTGTGGACATAAAATACCTGGCAACCAGATAACTCGAGTTAATTGGCTGCACAATACACTGGGGGGAATAACCATTTCTGAAAAGTAATTACTTATCTCAGATGTCTTCTCTCTAAAACCGATCTGCAGTTGGGAATCAAACCTTCACAAGGACGCAAAATTTTCAAGAACAGAAGTTGGAAATCCCTTAATACAGAGGGTACAGAAATAATTTGTAGAACATTCTAATCTAGAGCCACAAGCTGTCATGAAGGTTTACTAATTTACGTTTGGAAAAGTTATGCCTTTTGCATAATGACATTCCTACTGACCAAACCGACAAGATCGATTTAAACTCAATCAAGATTCATATTACAATATTTATTTCCGAAGGTCTTTGACCGGCCACCAAACACCCAACAAGGCCAGTATCTAATCCCAGGGTGTCTGTGGGGCTTTCAGAAAGGCCACAACCTTTATAACTGTCACTTTCCTGTGAAAGGTCAGATATTAGTATTCCCCACCCCCGGGGATGGCTGGGGACACAGAGCTTTATGGGGCTTTTACCAGCCCCTAGCTACCACTAACAGCCAAGCAGCCCCTAGCTACCACTAACAGCCAAGCAGCCACATCTCAGAACAGAGGAGAGGAGAACAGAGGAGCAAAGGAAGGGAAGCGAGAAGAGACTCATTGATAATACATGAGTGCCACTGATGGTTTCCTCAACTTAGCAGGAGGCATAGAGCAGAAAGAAACAGGGAGTTGACTAAATGTCATCTGTCACAATGGTTTAGAAACCTTTATTCTGTTTCATCCATACAGCACAGACTCTCTCAGACCCAACCATCTTTTATTTTTCTGTCTGATTTGACTAACATGGCTTCCTCTGGCTCAGATGGATTGAAATGGATGAGTGGCATTGATTCTCTCTCTCTCGCTATCTGACATATTTGATTCTCACTCACTCACTCACTCACTCACTCACTCACTCACTCACTCACTCACTCACTCACTCACTCACTCACTCACTCACTCACTCACTCACTCACTCACTCACTCACTCACTCACTCACTCACTCACTCACTCACTCACTCACTCACTCACTCACTCACTCACTCACTCACTCACTCACTCACTCACTCACTCACTCACTCACTCAAATACACAGGGATAGGCTGATAAAACACCATGGCAGGGATCTCAATGAGCTGAACACACATCAGTCCCTATTAGGCAGAACACACTGACTTAAGTGACCTTCACATACTCACTGGTTACAGTATGTTAACCCCTGTACACATACATGAGTGTCTGGATCGACCTGCTCACACACCCCTGCATCAGAAGCGTGGACTCTGACCCTTAAATCTATAGACAGCACACACAACCCTGTCAGCTTAGATGGATCTCCTTATAAAGATGTGCCCCTCATCCTCTGTCTCTCCATTAAAATATATGCTCTGCTTTTTTGACACCACACTCCAAAAAGCCTGCAGGCTCTAGTTTTGTCTTATCTTGATTATTGTCCTGGCGTGTGGTCAAGTGCTGCAAAGAAGGACCTAGTTAAGCTGCATCTGGCCCAGAACAGAGCAGCACGTCTTGCTATTCACTGTAATCAGAGGGCTAATATCAATACTATGCATACCAGTCTCTCTTTTGTGTGGACCCCAGGAAGAGTAGCTGCTGCTTTAGCAACAGCTAATGGGGATCCTAATAAAATACAGGGACAAGCACAAAACATGCGGACCCTGACAAGGTTTGATCAGCCTTCTGGCCCCCTGCTTCTCTGGCATCTCCCGGGAACCTGTGAAGGGCCTATCGGCTAATGCACACCGCTTAGACTCTGTGACGTTGGGCTAACGCTCATCAACCAATGAGCCCCATGTTGATTAAACCAGGCCTTCAACCAGGCCTTAAAACAGGCCTACCTTTATACCCCTGCTCAGCTTCCCGAAGGTCGATCTTAGTGATAGGCTTGAAGTCCACGTCCCAGAGCCTGACACAGCCGTCACGTCCCCCCGTCGCGAAGCCCTCCTCACAGGCATACATGCTGAAGATCCCAGCCTACACACAGTGAAGTCAACTTTAGTTTTAGGCAAGGGGATTATCAAACTGTTCTGTGCATAGAAAAAGGTACTTGGAAAAGGAATATGATTTCAGACGGAGTGTGGGTCAAAAAGTCTATTTTCTGTATTGGAGACAAAAAAAGGGGCAAAATCCTCATTTTGAATGCTTTTCAACACCTTATAGATTTACAAAAGGCTTCAGGGATGGGATTCATAGGCAGGGAAGGGGAATTGAGTTGCTGCAGTGTATGGATGTACGCAATTATAGACATGAGAAGGTTTGGGTTTAGCCGGAGCGGGAGTTTGGATGTCCGGAAGTGTACAGCCAATGGGTGTTGAGAATTTGAGTGACGTATTTCACTCACCCCATGAGCTGCCTGCACCGTGCGCATAAGGTTCAGTCCTTTCCACACGTAGATATCCCCATTCAACGCCCCAGAGTACGTAACATCATCTTTAGCCGACGCAACACACAGAATGGTCTGTAGGTCCCCCGTCTTCCCGAATATCCCCCGTTTGGGCGTCAAGGCGTTCCCGCAGAGAGCCCAGAACTAGAGACATGGAGAGGGGGAAGATGCAGAGGTGGCGAGTGAGTGAAAGAAGAAGGAGAGATGAGACAGGGAATGAGATAGAAGTACAAGTATGCAATGATAGAGGAGGGAAAGGAAAGGTGAAAGACAAAAATTGGAGAGATGAATAGAAAGGTGGATAAAACAGGCAATGGAGGAGAGATAGAGAGAGGTGGATAAAACAGAAGATAGAGGAGAGATAGAGAGAGGTGGATAAAACAGAAGATGGAGGAGAGATAGAGAGAGGTGGATAAAACAGAAGATGGAGGAGAGATAGAGAGAGGTGGATAAAACAGAAGATGGAGGAGAGATAGAGAGAGGTGGATAAAACAGAAGATGGAGGAGAGATAGAGAGAGGTGGATAAAACAGGCAATGGAGGAGAGATAGAGAGAGGTGGATAAAACAGAAGATGGAGGAGAGATAGAGAGAGGTGGATAAAACAGAAGATGGAGGAGAGATAGAGAGAGGTGGATAAAACAGAAGATGGAGGAGAGATAGAGAGAGGTGGATGAAACAGAAGATGGAGGAGAGATAGAGAGAGATGGATAAAACAGGCAATGGTGGTAAGATAGAGAGAGGTGGATAAAACAGAAGATGGAGGAGAGATAGAGAGAGGTGGATAAAACAGAAGATGGAGGAGAGATAGAGAGGGGTGGATAAAACAGAAGATGGAGGAGAGATAGAGAGAGGTGGATAAAACAGAAGATGGAGGATAGGTAGAGAGAGGTGGATAAAACAGAATATGAGAAAGAGAGAAGGTGGACAATGACAGGAAAGGATAGAGCGAAGAGGGAAAGAACAAGAGCACAGAGATCAGCGTTTGGAGATGCGTTGCTTCAATCACAACTGTTCATTTGCTAGCCAGCCTGATCTTCTCCGAGCAGATAGCATGGCGCTTGTTTCTAATAAAGCTCACAGCGGTTAATTCAAAGATGTATGTCTCATACCATAACTGGAGATGGTACTACACTCTTAGAAAAAAGGGTTCCAAAAGGGTTCTTCGGCTGTCTCCATAGGATAACCTTTTTTGGTTCCAGGTAGAACTCTTTTGGGTTCCATGTAGGAACCTCTGTGGAAAGGGTGGAACTACATGGAACTAAAAAGGGTTCTACCTGAAACCAAAAAGTTTTTTTCAAATGGTTCTCCTATGGGGACAGCCAAAGAACCCTTTTTGGTTCTAGACAGCACCTTTCTAAGAGTGTAAGCAAAACAACTACAAATGTGATTATCCATTGCTACTCTTTGTGAGGAATTTCCATGTACATATTTATTGTAAACTGAGGGCTCTTCAGTAAGTTCAGTGTTGTATCTGTGTGTGAATGTGAGTGTGGGTACACTAGGAGACAGCCCTTCCAGAGGGGAATGACAGACCAGATTACTGCTTGTGACCCAATGAAAACAATATGTTCCAGTCCCCCTAACACCACTTTCTCATTCTGCTGCTAGGATATCTGAGAGCACCTACTTACTCCTCCACTTTTAACAACAACCGTATAAACGTACATGTTGAAGAACAGGGGTTCACAACCTAGGGATCACACCCCTGTGGGGGGACCGTCCTTGATTGTTTTATTGTATTTTTTAACTCTGCAATGCTTTGGTCTAGAAACAATCAGTAAAATGCAGAGGAAGAGGCAACTCTGATGAACATTGGTTTGTCTCAATGACATTCAGAAGCTGAGCTATGACCTTCTAAAGTAAAACAAATTGGACAGTCAAATGTCAAAAAGAGATGGGAACCCCTGTTGTAGAACTTGAAAATAGACTGCTGCTGGCTGCATTGGGTAAGGGTAACCCATCCCAACATTGATAGCTCCCCATAAGTTATTTTTGAACTTGTCTCAGAGGTAGTGCATGGACTGACTGAGCAGACTGTGTTGTTATTCTGAAGCTCACCTTGATGTGCTTTACCCCACAGCTCACCAGCCGGTTCTGCTGAAAGGGATCCCAGGATATATCGAAGATCTGAAAGACAGCCAAGCCAATAACACACAAACATTTCCTCTCAATCACACAGAAAGTCAAGACGCAAACACATTGTATACTCACATACACACTTAATCAATACACAACACACATACGAAAATGCAAACATGTGCACAGCACACAACAGCCTACCCTGTCTGAATGTCCTGTCGCAGTGGCCAGAATCTTTCCTTTCTTCCAGTCCCAAACACACACTGTATTTTTGCCATCCAGCCCCACAGAGGACAGCCGCTGAAAAGGAGAGAAAGGGGGACCTATTCATTAATCTGCAAAACAAAGGAGGGAGGCTGTTTCTATTCAATGGAGAAAGCTTAAGAAATATTCATTAATATACTGTAAATGGAGGATTTTTTTCTTTATATTTTCATAATCAATTAATTTACAGTACCAGTCAAACGTTTGGACACACCTACTCAGTCAAGGGTTTTTCTTTATTTTTAATATTTTCTACATTCTAGAATAATAGTGAAGACATTAAAACAATGAAATAAGACATGGAATCATGTAGTAACCAAAAAAAGTGCTGTATTTTATATTTGAGATTCTTCAAAGTAGCCACCCTTTGCATTTCAATTAACAGGTGTGCCTTGTTAAAAGTGAATTTGTGGAATTTGTTTCCTTCTTAATGCGTTTGAGCCAATCAGTTGTGTTGTGACAAGGTAGGGGGGTATATAGAATATAGCCCTATTTGATAAAAGACCAAGTCCATATTATGGCAAGAACAGTTCAAATAAGCAAAGAGAAACGACAGTCCATCATGACTTTAAGACATGAAGGTCAGTCAATGCGGAACATTTCAAGAAGTTTGAACGTTTCCTCAAGTGCAGTCACAAAAACTATCAAGCGCTATGACAAAATAGCTCTCATGAGGACGGCCACAGGAAAGGAAGACCCACAGTTACCTCTGCTGCAGAGGATAAGTTAATTAGAGTTAACTGCACCTAAGATTGCAGCCCAAAGAAATGCTTCACAGAGTTCAAGTAAGAGACACATCTCAACATCAACTGTTCAGAGGAGACTGTGTGAATCAGGTCTTCATGATTGAATTGCTGCAAAGAAACCACTACTAAAGGACACCAATAAGAAGAAGAGACCTGCTTGGGCCAAGAAACACAAGCAATGGACTTTAGACTGGTGGAAATCTGTCCTTTGGTCTGATGAGTCCAAATTTGACATCTTTGGTTCCAACCGCCGTGTCTTTGTGAGACGCAGAGTAGGTGAACGGATGATCTCCGCATGTGTGGTTCCCACGATGAAGCATGGAGGAGGAGGTGTGATGGTGTTTTGCTGGTGACACTGTCAGTGATTTATTTCGAATTCAAGGCACACTTAACCAGCAGGCTCCCACAGCATTCTGCAGCAATACGTCATCCCATCTAGTTTGTGCTTTGTGGGAATATCATTTGTTTTTCAACAGAACAATGACCCAAAACACACCTCCAGGCTGTGTAAGGGCTATTTGACCAATAAGGAGAGTGATGCATCAAATGACTTGGCCTCCACAATCACACGACCTCAACCCAATTGAGATGGTTTGGGATGAGTTGGACCGCAGAGTGAAGGAAAAGCAGCTAACAAGTGCTCAGCATATGTGGGAACTCCTTCAAGACTGTTGGAAAAGGATTCCTCATGAAGCTGGTTGAGAGAATACCAAGAGTGTGCAAAGCTGTCATCAAGGGTGGCTACTTTGAAGAATCTCAAATATAAAATATATTTTGATTTGTTTAAAACCTTTTTGGTTACTACATGATTCCATATTTGTTATTTCATAGTTTTGATGTCTTGACTATTCTTCTACAATGTAGAACATAGTAAAAATAAATAAAAACCCTGGAATGAGTAGGTGTCCAAACTTTTGACTGGTACTGTATATGGTACTGCATCATTTCAACATGGATATTAGGGTAATATTTGGTAGATACGTTGATCAATGAGATTTCATCCTATTTTCACCCACTCAAAAAGACAACCAGAAGTTTGTTGAATTCACAATCTGTTATCACTATGCTTTCAACCATCTAAAAGCACAACCAAATTCCAATAGATAATCAATGTTTGATATTTTGTTTATTTATACAACAACTTAATGTGTTATCACTGTGCTTATCTTATAGCACAACTACATGACCTGGATTGCAGTTTAGATGACATTAAAAGTACATGGTGCAAGTGATCAATGCTGTTCAAGATTCTGAGCAGATTATTACAGCAATTATGAAGATCTCCACAGACCTGCGATGACCTATGCATACTATCTTGAACATGCAAGCTTTATATGATTATATAAGACTTATAGTTACAGTAACCTCAAAATGTGGCCATGGATGTTACTCATTACATTAAGATAGACTATTTACTATATTACGAAAGTAATATTGAGTTGTGTTTGGTTGACAATGCGAACAAATATCAACATTTAAAAGAGATGTGTCTACTGCTTGGATACTTAGATCTAAGCCACTGGCTTAATCTTATTATTTTATTTATTTAACAAAAGTGTTTGGTTATAATGGAGACGTGAATCCAACATATCATTTCTTAAGTTGTTGACAAGTTAATAGGCAATTTACTGTATTGCGAAAGTGATATTGAATTGTGTTTGGTTGACAACGCTATCAAATAACAACATTTGAAGGAGATGTTTCTGCTGCTCCCTCTGTGCCACTGAGTCTGGCTTTAATTCCACTTTGTCTACAAATGAATCCTTTATATTTTGGATTCGCGTCTTGATTTCAACCAAAAATCTAAGTTAAAGAATAGGACTAATTTAAACTTTAAATGCACTTCACAGTTTGATTTGATATCATCCTATTCTTTAACTTAGATTGTTGGTTGAGATGGAGACGTGAATCCAACATATAAATTATTAACTTATTAACTGAAATCAACCAAAACTTGAAACCCTAGGCCTATATGAGTTGTCTATTTTTAGTTGAACCCTGGGTTGAATTGAAACAAAAGCTGTTGATGACTTTGTAAATGCTATATATCCCTAAATGGCATTATTGATGATACAGTGCATTCGGGAAAGTATTCAGACAACTTGACTTTTTCCACATTTGTTATGTTACAGCCTTATTCTAAAATGGATAAAAAAAAAATATATATATATATATATATGTCAATCTACACAAAATACCCCATAATGACATCACAATACCCCAAAATGACAGCACAATACCCCATAATGACAGCACAATACCCCATAATGACAGCACAATACCCCATAATGACAAGCACAGGTTGTTAGAAATGTTTGCAAATTGTATATGAAAAAAAATCTCAGTACTCAGTACTTTGTTGAAGCACCTTTGGCAGCAATTACAGCATCGAGTCTTCTTGGGTAGGATGCTACAAGCTTGGCAGACCTGTATTTCTACCATTCTTCTCTGCAGATCCTCTCAAACTCTGTCAGGTTGGATGGGAAGCGTCGTTGCACAGCTATTTTCAGGTCTCTCTAGAGATGTTCGATCGGGTTCAAGTCCGGGCTCTGGGTGGGCTACTCAAGGACATTCAGAGACTTGTCCCGAAGCCATTCCTGCGTTGCCTTCGCTGTGTGCTTAAGGTCGTTGTCCTGTTGGAAGGTGAACCTTCGCCCCAGTCTGAGGTCCTGAGCACTCTGGAGCACAGAGCTCCTGACTAGTCTCCCAGTCCCTGCTGCTGAAAAACAACCCCACAGCATGATGCTGCCACCACCATGCTTCACTGTAGGGATGGTGCTAGGTTTCCTCCAGACGTGATGCTTGGCATTCAGGCCAAAGAGTTCAATCTTGGTTTCATCAGACCAGAGAATCTTGTTTCTCATGGTCAGAGTCTTTAGCTGCCTTTTGGTAAACTCCAAGTGGACTGTCATGTGCCTTTTACTGAGGAGTAGCTTCTGTCTGGTCACTCATTCATAAAGGCCTGATTGGTGGAGTGCTGCAGAGATGGTTGTTCTTTTGGAAGATTCTCCCATCTCCACAGAGGAACTCTGGAGCTCTGTCAGAGTGACCATCAGGTTCTTGGTCACCTCCCTGACCAAGGCCCTTCTCCCCTGATTGCTCAGTTTGGCTGGGCGGCCAGCTCTAGGAAAAGTATTGGTGGTTCCAAACTTCTTCCATTTAAGAATGATGGAGGCCACTGTGTTCTTGGGGACCTTCAATTCTGCATAAAAAATTTGGTACCCTTCCCCAGATCTGTGCCCCGACACAATCCTGTCTCAGAGCTCTACGGACAATTCCTTCAACCTCATGGCTTGGTTTTTGCTCTGACATGCACTGTCAACTGTGGGACCTTACATAGACAGGTGTGTGCCTTTCCAAATCATGTCCAATCAATTGAATTTAACACAGGTGGACTCCAATCAAGTTGTAGAAACATCTCAAGGATGATCAATGGAAACAGGATGCACCTGAGCTTAACTTTGATTCTCATAGCAAAAGGTCTGAATACTTAAATAAGGTATTTATGTTTTTTATATTTATACATTTGCAAAAATGTATAAAAAGCTATTCACTTTGTTGTTATAGGGTATTGTGAGTAGATTGATTAGGGAAAAAAAGTTGAGAAAAAAAAAGAATCCATTTTAGAAGAAGGCTGTAACATAACAAAATGTGGAAAAATGGAAGGGGTCTGAATACTTGCACTGTACATGCCTTATAGAGTGTGGATTAGTTTGTGCCCAGTGGAAGGGGAAATATGACATCATTTTTCCATGTGACAGCTGCAGAGACACAGTTCACAGGCAGCGTAGCAATTTGCAGCTAATAGAGTAAGACCTTGAACAGCACTACTGTAACGGATTTCCTCCTCCTCTTCATACGAAGAGGAGGAGTAGTGATTCGACCAAAATGCAGCGTGGTTATATGACATAATGATTTATTCAACAAGACGAAGACGAAACGAAATACACTTTGATAAACTACAAAACAAATAAACGATGTAGACAGACCTGGACACGAACTTACATATAACGTGAAGAACGCATGAACAGGAAACAGACTACATACAAAACGAACGAACGAACGATACCGAAACAGTCCCGTGTGGCGCGACAAACACAGACACAGGAGACAACCACCCACCACAATCAATGTGAAAACACCTACCTTAATATGGCTCTCAATCAGAGGAAATGAAAACCACCTGCCTCTAATTGAGAGCCATATCAGGTCACCCATTTACCAACATAGAAACACAAAACATAGACTGCCCACCCAAACTCACGTCCTGACCAACTAACACATACAAAACTAACAGAAAACAGGTCAGGAACGTGACATAACCCCCCCCTTAAGGTGCGAACTCCGGGCGCACCAGCACAAAGTCTAGGGGAGGGTCTGGGTGGGCATCTGACCACGGTGGTGGCTCAGGCTCTGGGCGAGGTCCCCACCCCACCATAGTCAATCCCAGTTTACGTCTCCCCCTCCGACTGACCACCCTCCTATTACACCCACTTAATTTACAGGGTAACATCAAAATAAGGGGCAGCACCGGGATAAGGTAGCTCAGGACAGAGAGGTAGGTCAGGATAGAGAGGTAGCTCAGGATAGAGGGGCAACTCCGGGCTGAAGGGCAGCTCCGGACAGAGAGACAGCTCTGGACTGAGGGGCAGTTCAGGATTAATGGCAGCTCTGGGCTGAGGGGCAGCTCATGACTGGCTGACGGCTCAGGACGCTCATGGCTGGCTGACGGCTCAGGACGCTCATGGCTGGCTGACGGCTCTGGACGCTCATGGCTGGCTGACGGCTCTGGACGCTCATGGCTGGCTGACGGCTCTGGACGCTCATGGCTGGCTGACGGCTCTGGACGCTCATGGCTGGCTGACGGCTCTGGACGCTCATGGCTGGCTGACGGCTCTGGACGCTCATGGCTGGCTGACGGCTCTGGACGCTCATGGCTGGCTGACGGCTCTGGACGCTCATGGCTGGCTGGCGGCTCTGGACGCTCATGGCTCGCTGGCGGCTCTGGCAGATCCTGTCTGGTTGGCGGCTCTGGCAGATCCTGTCTGGTTGGCGGCTCTGGCAGATCCTGTCTGGTTGGCGGCTCTGGCAGATCCTGTCTGGTTGGCGGCTCTGGCAGATCCTGTCTGGTTGGCGGCTCTGGCAGATCCTGTCTGGTTGGCGGCTCTGGCAGATCCTGTCTGGTGAATGGCTCTAGCGGCTCCTGACTGACTAACGGCTCTGACGGCTCGGGACAGACGGGCGGCTCTAATGGCTCGGGACAGACGGATGGCTCAGACGGCACTGGGCAGACGGATGGCTCAGATAGCGCTGGGGAGACGGATGGCTCAGATGGCGCTGGGGAGACGGATGGCTCAGATGGCGCTGGGGAGACGGATGGCTCAGATGGCGCTGGGGAGACGGATGGCTCAGATGGCACTGGGCAGACGGATGGCTCAGATGGCACTGGGCAGACGGATGGCTCTGGCCGGATGAGGCGCACTGTAGGCCTGGTGCATGGTGCCGGAACTGGAGGCACCGGGCTAAGGACACGCACCTTCAGGCTAGTGCGGGGAGAAGGAACAGTGTGTACAGGGCTCTGGAGACGCACAGGTGGCTTAGTGCGTGGTGCCGGAACTGGAGGCACTGGGCTGGAGACACGCACCATAGGGAGAGTGCGTGGAGGAGGAACAGGGCTCTGGAAACGCACTGGAAGCCTGGTGCGTGGTGTAGGCACTGGTGGTACTGGGCTGGGGCGGGGAGGTGGCGCCGGAAATACCGGACCGTGCAGGCGTACTGGCTCCCTTGAGCATTGAGCCTGCCCAACCTTACCTGGTTGAATGCTCCCCGTCGCCCTACCAGTGCGGGGAGGTGGAATAACCCGCACCGGGCTATGTAGGCGAACCGGGGACACCATGCGTAAGGCTGGTGCCATGTAAGCCGGCCCAAGGAGACGTACTGGTGGCCAGATATGTAGAGCCGGCTTCATGGCACTTGGCTCAATGCTCAATCTAGCCCTACCAGTGCGGGGAGGTGGAATAACCCGCACCGGGCTATGCACACGTACAGGAGACACCGTGCGCTCTACTGCGTAACACGGTGTCTGCCCGTACTCCCGCTCTCCACGGTTAGCCTGGGAAGTGGGCGCAGGTCTCCTACCTGCCCTTGGCCCACTACCTCTTAGCCCCCCCCCAAGAAATTTTTGGGGTTTCTTCTCGGGCTTCCTTGCTAGCCGCGTACCTTCATATCTCCGGTCTTGAGCTTGATTCTCCGGCTTCCAGCCACGTCTCCTTGCTGCCTCCTCATACCACCGCTCTTGGGCTCTCGCTGCCTCCATCTCCTCACGAGCGCGGCGATATTCCCCAATATGTGCCCAGTGTCCTTTACCCTCCAATACTTCCTCCCAAGTCCACGAGTCCTGATTATTTGGTCGCTGCTCGTAGTCACACTGCTTGGTTCTGGTAATTTGGTGGGTGGTTCTGTAACGGATTTCCTCCTCCTCTTCATACGAAGAGGAGGAGTAGTGATTCGACCAAAATGCAGCGTGGTTATATGACATAATGATTTATTCAACAAGACGAAGACGAAACGAAATACACTTTGATAAACTACAAAACAAATAAACGATGTAGACAGACCTGGACACGAACTTACATATAACGTGAAGAACGCATGAACAGGAAACAGACTACATACAAAACGAACGAACGAACGATACCGAAACAGTCCCGTGTGGCGCGACAAACACAGACACAGGAGACAACCACCCACCACAATCAATGTGAAAACACCTACCTTAATATGGCTCTCAATCAGAGGAAATGAAAACCACCTGCCTCTAATTGAGAGCCATATCAGGTCACCCATTTACCAACATAGAAACACAAAACATAGACTGCCCACCCAAACTCACGTCCTGACCAACTAACACATACAAAACTAACAGAAAACAGGTCAGGAACGTGACAACTACTAAAAACACTGGCTGTATTTTATCCAATTAGTCTGGCGGAAATGACCATTTAGGAAGTTAATTGTTAATTACCCATCTTATGAGACAAAGGATCAAGGCATTTAGGAACATTTCTGTCAACTGTCTCCCTGCACACGGAAGATTTTACAGGGATGTGTGGGATGACAAAGAAATATGACTAGATAAAAACATTTCGACTTAAATGTCAGGGATATTTCAGATGTGATGCTCCAATATAAGGTATTTCTACAAATTCTACAAAAGAGAGTAAATGAATGCCAAATGTAAGTTGACCTAATGTGCTTAACTGAATGGCAGTGAAAGGTAATGTGTGTCCATGAATCAATACATTTCAGTGGGAGAGAATATGTTCTCTTTTCTTTAGGAAAACCTGTTCTGTCATTTTTGTGGTTTGCCACAACCATTCATCCACAAATCCATTTAAATCCCAACCCAAAAAGACATCCATCTGCCTTATATTACAGCCAGAGTTGTTTACTCGCTGTGCATACAGGGGTTCCAAGAAAACAGCCATCTAATGCATTTTAGAATGGAGCTATATGATAACAAGGCCAAAATGTCTTTATGATTGACCAAGGGTCTGAGGTAAACTTTGCTTGCTGCCCCTCCCTGGTACAGATACTCGGTAGCATTAGGGTTGGTGAGGAGAGCCAGGGCTAATGCAGCCGACTTTCATCACAAACCCTCTCTCTCTCTCTCTCCTCTCTTCCTCCAGACACTCGGCTGCATTAGCCCTGGCTCTCCTCACCAACCTATCCCCTCCCTCCCTCCCTCCAGACACCCAATTACTTAGAGAGCAGCGAGACACATTCTTCACCCACCGCAGCCTCCTCTGACGTGACATTGCATTTGTCAACTCTAAAACCACAATGAAGGCAACGACAACAGCAAACATCCCTGCTTCCCTCCCTCCCTCCCCTCCCTCCATCCCTTCCCTCTGTCCCCTCCATGGATCCCCTCCCTCTGTCCCCTCCATGCATCCCCTCCCTCAGTCCCCTCCCTCCGTCCTCTTTCTCCATCCCCTCTCTCCATCCCCTCCATCCCCTCTTTCAATTCCCTCCCTCCACCCCCTATCCTGGGTGTAGCTTACTGGTCTTGTAGGGGGAAGTCAATAGGCTGCTGCTGCTGCTGTAGGAGACTCTCATAGAGCCCCATCCATCAATCTAAAGGTCATAGGAGAATGGTGCTGTCCCAGCATTCCTCCCAGTAAACATGATTAATGAGAGGGCTGTACATCATCCCCAGTCTGCACAGTTACCCAGCAGGCTTCACTTCTCTCAGCAACCCACCCCCACAATCCCATTCCCACGGCTATAGGCTATGTGAAACTCTTTTTATTTCAATATTTTCCAGTTTTCAGTTCTGTTCCATGAACCGGTTCCAACCCCTGAGTACCCCTGAATCTGGCAAATGATGGAGCACTCACGTGACAAAGTATTGTTGTTTTTCAGTGAGACTCAGAATATCCAACAGGTTTGCCTTGGTAACAGGGTGATATGACAGGAAACCATCCACTAAGACAAGAGGTGAATGAGAGACAGGTGCATGCAGGAGTGCGTGAGGTGAGTCAGGTGTGAGGTGGTGTGTGTGTGTCTCACCTGTCCATCTGCACTGAAGGCCAGGCAGGCCACTCCATGGGAGTGTCCGTCCTTGAGGACAGAGATGGTCTGTACGCTGAAGGTGTCCCACACACAGATGTAGGGTTCCTTCCCTACCTGACCTGTTGCCACCAGAGACCTCTCAGGATGAAGGCCAAGGCTAGAGAAACAGAAGAGGAGATATAACAGGGAATTAGGCAATACGACAGGAAATACGAACACAATGCTGTTGAAAGAAACTCATGAAATTCAGATTAAATATGTATATATTCTGTTGCTCTTTCTGGTTAAAACAGGGTGTGCCCACTCTTACACAGGCCAGTGGTCTTGGGAAAAAGGGTGTGTAATTCAGTTGCAGAGTGACTCCAGCTTTAGCACTCAAAAAACCTGATATCGCCTACGTTTCTCTTTTATTACAAGAGGGGTTACCATGTGCTTGATTTATCATTGACATTACTACTCTTGTCAGTATACACAGTGTTTGTTCCTTTGTCATTAGCCATTTTCAGCCCTATTCCTAAGTCAAAGGTCACGGTAATGTTTATAAGTGTATTTCATGAAGTAGTAGTACACTCAACATACAGTATCGGTAACATCTAGCTCAAGAAGCTCATCTGATAATGTCTGTGTCTAATAGCGTTCAATCTGAAACTCATAGGTTATAGACGCCACAGTGGGTCATTGGTAGCTCCAGGTGCCAACCTCCCTCCCTTGTTCCTTTTCTTCCCCTTCTCTCTCTCTCTCCCTCTCCCCCTCTCCCTCTGCCACCCCTTTCTCTTTATCTCCCTCTCTCCCTCCCTTTCCTCTCTCTAGGAAGAGAAGAGTCCTGTTGTAGAACTTGTTGCTGAACAGAAGCCCACAGGTCATTGTGCTCCTTTATGAAAGGTGCCCTGGTGTTCTATAAATACATGTGATTAATGGCATCATTACTGGGGCCTGGCCGAGCGGCAGACATTAGTGTGTTACTAGCATCAGCCACACAGGGTCAGGGATCATCACACCACCAATGGACTGAGGAAAGGGAGGCGACCACGCTCAGTACTGCTCAACACAGTGAAGTCCTCTGTGACCTTGACCATAAACACAGTACAGAGGACAAGTGGTAGCCTTACAAACCAAGCCCTGCCATTGTAAATGGTCCAATCATACAAATGAGGTTAAAAGGACCATTTCTATCAGGAGAAATGTCCTGACAGTACAAAGCAGACATGACAGTACACACTGCACAGCACATTGACATGTCTTTCTTTCTCGTTCTCTTTCCTTGCTCTCTCAGTCCCTGAATGTCTTTCTCTCTCTCAGTGCTCAGTCTGACTGTCTCAGACTCTTTCATCTCAAAGCCTCTTTCTGTATTTTCTCATGGCTGTAAATCTGGGCTTAGAGCTCTGCCTGGAGCTGAGGTGCAGCAGAGGAGAGAGGGGGAGGGGGGGAGGAAGAAGACAGAAATAAAGGCTCGGAGAAAAGAAAGGGAGTGGGAGAAATGGAGAAACCCTCACGCAAGAGAGTAAGAGAGAGAGAGAAAGAAAGAGAGAGAGGGAGCTCAGTTCTACTCAGCTGACTCTCATTCCCAGGCAGTCTATGTCCCAGCTGGCCCTAACAAGAGCAGATATGCAGAGCTTTCTGATGGAGATGGAGAGACTGTGGCATGAGGGCAGATTTGCATAGGTTTCAATGGCTGTTGGGTTTGCAGAGGCCAAGGCCAGGAGCAGAGGGACTGCATGTGAGGACAGACATCAGCAGATGCTCCATTCATGCAGTGTGTGATGGCAGCCTAGCCAGAAAACTGTCAGTGATGGATAAACCTGTTGATTTATTGACAGCAACAATCATGATGAATGTGTTTGGGTACATTACATTAAAAAAAAACATGAACCAGAAGGAAAATATGTGTTTTTTGTATCTTTCAAATTTGTATCTTTTCTTGACTCCATAAAATAACAAATGTAAAATAATATACATACAAATTTGATCATTGATGAGATTATTTATTATACTAATCCATTATTCATAGACAAAATGGTAAATAGTGAAGAACACAGAGTCAGTGCCAGTAGGACCAGACTGCAGTATCAGACTCTCGTCACACAAACAAACAGTAATGTGATACTCCTCTGCAGACTGCACAGGGAAATCCCCCTGGGGAAGGAAATCAGAGCCAGGCAACACTGCTGCCACCTGGGAGAGTCTTCTGATGCCTGTTCTGATGCTCTACCTACCTCAACAGACTGTTGCTGTCTATGCAGCATCGGTACTGTAGGAAGAAAAACTGTCTATCAATCACTATCTCAATCATTTTCTTCTGTCATATTCTCTCTGAATAACGTTACAAGTTAAGGTCCTTCAGTACATGCAACAAGGTTGGTGATAATCTTTCAGTTAATCTTATTAACTGAAAACATACTGTACTCATATGATTCACGAGATTCATTTTCTGTAGTCCAATGCCTGCCAGCGCCGTATGTGAACAGTATAAGCTAATGTGAACCAATATGTCTCCAGGGAACGATTTAACAAACAGTGCACTAGCAACCAACCTGCTGACAGCATGGTTGCCTTGACAACCAGACAGCCAAGGACACAGGAATCAAGATTAAGAATTAAAGTTTAACTAGAGGTGAGTATCAGCAGGCGTGGACAACAAACTTTACCTACACAAGAGCAAACCATCCTCAACCAACAAAATGTCCCACAAAATATATTCTTCTGTAGCATACTGCCTTTATGTTAAGAACACAATATTGAGATACATTGAAGAAAGGTATGCACCCTAGAAAAAGCCAATATGTAGTCTCTTCTCTCCAGCAGAGCACCTTGAGGCTGGCGAGCACGACTAGGCTGTATGTAGCCTAAATTGCTCCTTTAAAAGGAATTAATAACCATGAAATAAAAGACAGTGAGAAGGATGGGTCTGTCCCTTTCCACCATTTATAAGAAAAATACATACATTCCACTCTCTCACCAAAAACGGTATTTTCATTAGATCTGGAATTGCAGCTACCCTGAAGGTGTATGATGAATAGACCTCAATTGGGCCAATCCATTACTCACTATGCTGCCACATAACTCTGTCTTATCAGAAAGCCCTGGTCCTATCTACTTCACACACAGATCCTTATCATTTAGACCAGGGGTGTCAAACTCGTTCCATTGAGGGTCGAGCGTCCGCATTTTTTTTGGGTTTCTCCTTTCAATTTGTGTCCAATTAAGACTTAGACAACCAGTTGAGGGGAGTTTCTAACTAATCACTGACCTTCATTCATCAATCAAGTACAAGCAAGCAGCGAAAACCCGCAGACACTCGGCCCTCCGTGGAATGAGTTTGACACGTGATTTAGAGTTATGGAATGTTGAGATTGAGGCAGAAATCCTTGAAACGCCGCAACAGATCCAATCAGTTCTAACAGAGAAGCATAAATAAAAAACATTTTCACGAATGTGATAGCCTACAATCTCTCCATGACCTAAAACATCACCCTACAGTTCACTCTAACAGGCACCTAGGTCTACTTAGCATTCACCTTAACATTGTCATTCATCCAACCTACACTGCTAACCCCTCACACATCCACTCTACAACCATACCACTCCACTTTCCTCTAACCCTTCCGTGACCTCTGCTGCTCGTGATGTTAGTCTGACTTCCTGTAATCTTTCCCACTCATTACTAGCGTGTTTCTCTCCTGTAATCGTACCCTCTCTGTCACACCGTGATCTGTTTCACCTGTCTTTGTGCTTGTCTCCCCAACCCGTCCAGGTGTCACCCATCTTCCCCAGTGTATTTATACCTGTGTTCTGTTTGTCTGTTGCCAGTTCGTTTTGTTTCATCAAGCCTACCAGCGTGCGCCTGTCTTGCGCTAGTTCCTGTTTTCTTGTTTTCCCGGTTTTGACCATTCTGTCTGCCCTGACCCTGAGCCTGCGCCTGCCTGCTGTTCTGTACCTTGTCACACCACCCTGGATTACTGACCTCTGCCTGCCCTGACCCCGAGCCTGCCTGCTGTTCTGTACCTTGTCACACCACCCTGGATTACTGACCTCTGCCTGCCCTGACCCCGAGCCTGCCTGCTGTTCTGTACCTTGTCACACCACCCTGGATTACTAACCTCTGCCTGCCCTGACCCCGAGCCTGCCTGCTGTTCTGTACCTTGTCACACCACCCTGGATTACTGACCTCTGCCTGCCCTGACCCCGAGCCTGCCTGCTGTTCTGTACCTTTCGGACTCTGCTCTGGATTACTGACCTCTGCCTGCCCTGACCCCGAGCCTGCCTGCTGTTCTGTACCTTGTCACACCACACTGGATTACTGACCTCTGCCTGCCCTGACCCCGAGCCTGCCTGCTGTTCTGTACCTTGTCACACCACACTGGATTACTGACCTCTGCCTGCCCTGACCCCGAGCCTGCCTGCTGTTCTGTACCTTGTCACACCACCCTGGATTACTGACCTCTGCCTGCCCTGACCCCAAGCCTGCCTGCTGTTCTGTACCTTGTCACACCACCCTGGATTACTGACCTCTGCCTGCCCTGACCCCGAGCCTGCCTGCTGTTCTGTACCTTTCGGACTCTGCTCTGGATTACTGACCTCTGCCTGCCCTTGACCAGTTGTTTGCCTGCCCCCCTGTTTTTGTAACACACTTCGAAACTGTCTGCATCTGGGTCTTCTCCTGAGCTTTGACACTCTCATAATTAGTGAGTTCCTCTCCTGTAATCTTGCCCTCTCATAAATAGTGTGTTCCTCTCCTGTAATCTTGCCCTCTAATAATTAGTGTTCCTCTCCTGTAATCTTGCCCTCTAATAATTAGTGTTCCTCTCCTGTAATCTTTCCCTCTCATAATTAGTGTGTGTTCCTCTCATAATTAGTGTGAGTGCCTCTCCTGTAATCTTGCCCTCTCATAATTAGTGTGTTCCTCTTCTGTAATCTTGCCCTCTAATAATTAGTGTGAGTTCCTCTCATAATTAGTGTGTTCCTCTCCTGTAATCTTGCCCTCTCATAATTGGTGAGTTCCTCTCCTGTAATCTTGCCCTCTCATAATTGGTGAGTTCCTCTCCTGTAATCTTGCCCTCTCATAAATAGTGTGTTCCTCTCCTGTAATCTTGCCGTCTCATAAATAGTGTGTTCCTCTCCTGTAATCTTGCCCTCTAATAATTAGTGCGAGTTCCTCTCATAATTAGTGTGCGTTCCTCTCCTGTAATCTTGCCCTCTCATAATTAGTTAGTTCCTCTCCTGTAATCTTGCCCTCTCATAAATAGTGTGTTCCTATCTGTAACGCTCGTCATTGGAATGAGAAGAGGAGGACCAATGCGCAGCGTGGTAAGTGTCCATATTGATAATTTATTATCATGAACACAAAACAAAATAACGAGAACGAAACGAAACAGTCCTGAACGGTGAATACAAAAAAAACACTGAACAGAAAATAATCACCCACCAAACACAATGAAAAACAGGCTACCTTAATATGGCTCCCAATCAGAGACAACGACTGACACCTGCCTCTGATTGAGAACCATACTAGGCCAAACACATAGAAACAGACAACCTAGACATACAACATAGAATGCCCACCCACATCACACCCTGACCAAACAAAACATAGAAACATACAAAGCAATCTATGGTCAGGGCGTGACACTCTCCTGTAATCTTGCCCTCTCATAATTAGTGTGTTCCTCTCTTGGAAGCCTGTGTCCTCGGGAAAACCACCATCTGCTCCAGCAAAACGATAGCAAAATCACCCTGGCTATTCTTAGCAGCCACAGAATCAGCTCAGGCTAAAAACAGCAGAGAGGGAATCTGCCAAGAGAGGCTGGATTTCACAGTAAAAAGCAATAACCCTGTTTATAAATGATTCAACCAGGTTGGAGGGCAAAGAGGGGAGATAAACAGGAGAAAATTAAATAGTGCTTTGTTTGTGTTGCCTCAGAAGATTCAATATATCCCTCTGCTCCTGAGGAAGATGTTTACCTTACAGCGATAGCTCAGCCAAGAGACAAAAACATTCAAGAAACAGCTAGAACTCATAGTGAAAAGGTACTCATTGAGCTTCATTCGTTGGGCTACTGTACTAATGGCTACAGCATATGTTGTATGAGCAACAGGAAATATAACCGATTAGCAATGGAAATTCTGCAATAAGGGGAATAATTTAAAACATGAATAGTCTCAGTTAATCTATAATGAGCGCAATTCCTCTGAACATTTTAAATAACTTATTGTTCTTATTCATTAAGGGCTCTATTTTAACAAACCTTACGCAAATTGGTAAAACCTTACGCAACGGCGCTATAGGTCCGTGTGTGTCTCAGAAATATTTTTGCTATTTTCACAGCAGGAATTATGGTCGCAATAGCTGGCGGTGGAGCAAAAGGGCTGGGTTTTCATGAATAAACTAGTTGTAGGTGTGTCTAGGCTTGCCCCTTCACTGGCCAATCAGAACATGCTCCATGGCTAAATATGTGGTTGCTTCAAGTTGTGTTTAGGGTATTTGGTTATCAACTTTTATGTTAGTCCATTATAAATAGCCTATAGAAACAAAATAAAAAAATGTAGGCCTATCCCATATTTGCTAAATATGTTGAACATATTTGTTGTCCACATTGTACTAAGTAGGCTAATTGCATGGCTTCAATATGAAAATATATATTTTTAAACATAGCATTAGCACTGATATAGGCTTACAGTAAATTACATTATGTCTGAGCTATGCATACATTGTCAATATGCAAGATTAAATTCACTATTGAAAGGACGTAAAAAGACAGTGAATAAGTCTAATCAAATTCGAATAAAACGACCTAACAACTTGTTTTGAATAGTCTAAATACAGCTACAGGCACCATAATTTCTCCACTTTGGCATATAATATTAAGACAAGGTAGACTATGGAGGGTTTTACGCACATCCAAAATTCTCAATATCCAATATAAAGAGAAAGGGGGAATGTCCACTTACCGTTATACTGTCCCCAAATGTTTTATAAACATCTTGAAACCTTCTTACAGATCATATTTGCACTTCTCCAGAAATAGCAGATGGCTTCTAAATTGCATTACAGCGAGCCATGCGTTCTCACCATAAAGCCATGGACAGTGAATCATTCTAATATGCATATCTCGTTCCATTAGCAGGCACATGTAGGCCTAAGGCCAAGGGCTCTTAGGCAGGAGTAGCCTATGATGTTTGTCCAATTCATCGAAGATAGCTATTAAATAATAGCCTAGGCCTATACAGTAGCCTAACACTACAATAGTCCTAGTTATAACAAACATGTAGCCTATCTAGTGTTCTACGTTTAAAAAGTAAATCGGCTTCAACATGGAAATATTAGGCTATAGACAATGCATTCGCTTTTCCACTTAGCTTACCATCGTCATTGATATGGCCAGTAGTGACTTTGTAAACAAGCCTACAAGCAGATTCAGCACCATAGACAGCTGTCAAAATTCCCATGATTTGACAGTTAGAGGAAAGTGGAAGATGCATTTTTTGACAAAATAATAAACAAAAAACGGTAAGCAGTATTTTTTAAATAACTTGATGTTCCTAAACAGGTTTCCTACAGTGACTAACACATTTCATGTAATGGAAATCGTACATAATGAGCCCAGACTTTTCACAGAAGCTGGAAAAAAATGATGTCCAATATAACAAAAAAAGGGGGATTTCGTTGACTGTTTTGGCATATTGGCACACATTTTTAAGGAGACACCTCAAATATTTCCACCCATCCCACCTCAGCGCAAGCAAGCTGATGTTAGACAGGTAAATTACAAACTGTGGCGTAAGGGGTGGAAATGCCAGCGTGACATTTTTTACATGACGAAATTGCTAACTAACATGCGTTTGACACTGCACCTCCCTACCGCCATCTGAAAATAGAGCCCCTAAGTGTCTGCCACCAGACAGTGTTGGAAGGAGTACTTTTATTAAACTGAGATTATAGAGCTGTGAAGTTAGATACACCAAAGGCAAACAGCGTATCAGTCATTCTAACAGGCCTCTCAGAAAACCTTAATCTCAATAATGGAACAGACAGTTTACTGTGTGTGAGTGGTTTTGTCTGGAAAAAGCATGAGCTGTTATGACTGGGCTAATGACTGGATTACACCACCTTCAAAATGAATAGGATTCCCTATTACAGATGTAGGATCTTATTAATTTGAGTCAGTTTGCTACAACAGGAAAATAATCCTACAGAAACAGGAAATGTGAATTATATGGATTATAAATAATGGACATTTTTGTAAGGATTATACATTTTTACGTAAGGGAAAATCAAGTCTGAAATTTCAAAGTGGAAATTACAAACTTCAGAAGCCTTTTTAAACCTCAAATACACACACATTTTAAATGCCCTGCATTCCGGGAAAGTTATCCTGCAACAGGGTGATCAAATTAAGATCCTACACCTGTAGATGCCATTCCAAAGGTATCCAGTGAATATTCTAGTAGTACTGGAAAATGCCTAATGGAAATACAGTCCTGTATAGCCTATTATTTCATACAATTTCAGTACAGCACAGCAAGAAAAGCATCTTCGTCACAGTGCTCAAGAAAGAGCAGAGACATTACAGATTTTCATGATGAAAGGTGTGCTTAAATGGTCTGTACCGTAGTTGCCAAGGAGTGTCAACGACAAGACTTGTTAAAGTACAAACCAATTGGAAATCAAGCTACTCCTCAGACACACTGAGGTAAATTCAGCTACTGAGATCTCATAGAGATGCGGTGAATTGAGATAGCAGGCGTGGTAGGTGTAAGAACAGAAGGTGGGAACATTCATTGCTCAAGGGGCAAAGAAATGGTGGCAAACTGAGAAGCTAATTTCCGTGTCAATTTTAATTAAGTGTGCTGAGGGTGAGAGGCAATTACAGGAGAGGAGACATGCATCAACTATTGATATCTGTTGTCATTATCCTGTGACAGGTAATCCCAAGGCTGATCAAACTACATGCTCGAATAGGTCTTTTGACACATCCTGTTACAGAACCTAATGAAATCCTACATACTTCAACCCTATTACAAAAAGACGACTTTTCTGATCTCCATGGTTTGACCTAAGAGGCACTTCCTCAACACCCTACAGCTTTTAACCAGTTTCCACAGTTCTTTCTTTCACCTGTGTCCATGCATCGAATTAAGTGCCATCATTCACCCGTGAATGCCTTTAGATAAGCCAGAGCTCCCATATACTTCATCAATTTAGCTCCAATATACTTCATCAGCTCAGTACGGTCCTTTCTCATGGTGTAAGACAACTGAAGCGTACAGGCCATGGTGTTCCGCCACACACACAGCTTGGAGGAGAGCTGCCTGCAAGGCCATGTCACTAGTAAGATGGAACTATGCCCACTGACAGACCATTGTCTAACAACCCTCCAAGTCCTACTGTTCTTATATTTAGGGCCTAATGTGGTCAGGAAAACTACCTTCATATTATCAATAAAAATCTGGGCAAACGCCATAAAATCACTGAGAGCTAAATCATATATCCCGAGACATGATCTTAACATGCCTGATCAGCATGCATAAGATGGTGCAAATATATAACAGGAAATGGTACTGAATGAATGTATTTCTTGGCGGAGAAGTGTGTCAACAAGATAATCTATTTGTCAACCATAGGAGGCTGGTGAGAGCAGCTATAGGAGGACAGGCACGGTGTAATGGCTGGAATGGAATAAATGGAAAGATTTCAAATAAATAGAAACCACATGCTTGACTCCGTTCCATTAATTCGATTCCAGCCATTACAATGAGCCCGTCCTCCTATAGCTCCTCCTACCAGCCTCCACTGGTTTCAACACAGTACAAAATCGATGCGTCGTGAAGGTAATCAATACATTGTCATAAGCACCCATGCAGTTACAATGTGTATTTGTGAGACACCTTGGCCCAGCAACACAGACATCCCATCCCTTTTCATAATTTCTTTTACAATATACTGTAACATCACCAAGTATTATCAAGTCCGATAAACATGTTGAAAACCACAGAGAGAAAATGATGTTTGAGCATTGACTAAAGATTTTCTTTCCTTATACACCCATCTATTTTTCAAAGGACTCCATATTGTAGTGAGGCATAGAGAGGAACCAGTAAAGGTCAACGGCTCATTTGAAGTCTTCAGCTCCGTGAAATCAGGAACACTTAGAGCCCAGCCTGGTGTTAATGGAGCATCGTGGGAGTAGCACTGTGTCCGTCTCTGATACAGTCATTACCCCCTGGTTAATGAGACCAGCCAGTAAACACTGTCACATCTCAGATCTGTCACACGCTCGCAGATGCACAGACACTAATACACACACAGATGTGAAGACAACACACACACACACATTCAGTGACACACAAATGCACACGCACACACTCACAGACACAGATGCATGCACACACACAATCACACACACACAAACACACCATCAGCAATCCGTGCCCATCTCCTGGTCTCTGCATACTGGCCCGAATAAAGCTGGTATTGTGGTGTCCCAGTCAGCCCCAGTAATGTATGCAAAGGTCATGAGGAGGAGACAGAGGGGATAAGCCAAAGCTGGTGGCAGTGATGAGGGAGAGAGAGGCTGACAAGGTCTTTCTATTTCCAGTACTAATTTATTCAATCAGTGATACTACATAAAACACATATCATATCAACCATGTCATAAGACATCCTGGTGTAAGATTCTAGCTGGTTGATAAGTTGTAGAATAGTTCTAATAGCTTGTGACTATGCTATATAAACATTTGGTTTAAGACTAGACTGTGGAGTGTGTGACTGTGGCACTAGACTGTAAAGGTCTCGTTTAAAGACTTGCTTGTCTGAGTGTGAAAAGGGCTGTTTGAAAGTGTGGTTGAGTCCCGGTTCTTACTACTTCTGCCTGGCTGGCTGACAGTGACAGATGTATCCGGAGCCGGGTTCTGCCCTGCAGCACTGACGGAAATGGGACAGCAGAGGGAGTTCAGAGAACCAGAGCATGAGAGTAAGCACAGCCCAACCGGAGCCAGGACGGGGATTCCAGCCAAGGGTACGGCACTGTGAAACACACCAGCTGGAGCCACAAGCACCAGTCACTTCCAGACACACAGACACATGACAAGAACACACAACTGAACCTGTGAATTTAGCAAGAGCTTTCTTCTGAATGCAGAGGCTTCCATTTTCTGACTGCCCGTTTGTATCTGCCAAGGGGATACATCTCCACACCTTTGTAATACCTCAAGGAAACGGCTGTTCAGATGGAGAGCATTCAATAACCCATTGACTTATAAACCACTAATGTAATTATACATTTTTGTTTACTAGGCTTCTTAAGGGTTCTTAGAGGTGATTATACCTTGTACTGGGCTCATCACTGTATCCAACACTAGGTGTCTCTGTGTCTCTGTGTATGCAATGCCACAGCGTTAGAGTTAAGGTAATCTCTGTTAAGACAGAACTAAAATCTTGAAGTCGTGACTAGCGACACAGTTTCCTGAATCGAGTCACATTTGGTCAGGTATGTTAATGTAGTCTGTCCACAAAATTGTGGCAAATTATAATTAAATTCTCTGGTTTTCCCAAAATCCCAGTTGGAGGAACCCCGGAATCAGGAGGGAATAAGATGGAAATCTCAAAAGAGGAATTCTGGAAAACCAGGAATTTATTGAAAGTTCCTGGAATTTTGGAACACTGGGTAATAACAACTACAATGGTGTGTAAGGAGGAGGAGCAGGGATTCGACCAAAATGCAGCGTGGTAGTTTGACATTATATTTATTTAACAAGACAAAAAACGAACTATACTTGATACTAAACAAAATAACAAAACGAATGTAGACTGACCTGAACGTAAGAACTTACATGTAACGAAGAACGCACGAACAGGGAAAACAGACTACACAAAACGAACGAACGGACAAACAAACCGAAACAGTCCCGTGTGGCGCAACATAGACACAGACACAGGAGACAACCACCCACAACAATCAATGTGAAAACACCTACCTTAATATGGCTCTCAATCAGAGGAAATGAAAACCACCTGCCTCTAATTGAGAACCATATCAGGTCACCCTTTAACAAACATAGAAACACATAACATAGACTACCCACCCAAACTCACGCCCTGACCGTCAAACACATACAAAATAACAGAAAACCGGTCAGGAACGTGACATGGTGACTATTTCGTTGCCCAAGTACATGGGGAAATGAGAGATGGGTGGCTGGTTAATTCTAAAGCCTCTCATGAAAGCGACTGGATTCTAAAGCCTCTCATAGAGGAGACTGGATTCTAAAGCCTCTCATAGAGGATACTGGATTCTAAAGCCTCTCAAAGAGGAGACTGGATTCTAAAGCCTCTCATAGAGGAGACTGGATTCTAAAGCCAGTCATATAGAAGACTGGATTCTAAAGCCTGTCACATAGGAGACAGGATGTTAAAGCCTGTCATAGAAGAGACTGGATTCTAAAGCATCTCATATAGGAGACTGGAATATAAAGCCTCTCATATAGGAGACTGGAATATAAAGCCTCTCATAGAGGTGGTTGGATTCTAAAGCCTGTCATATAGGAGACTGGATTCTAAAGCCTGTCATATAGGAGACTGGATTATAACGTTTGTCATATAGGAGACTGGATTCTAAAGCCTGTCATGTAGGAGACTGGATTCTAAAGCCTGTCATGTAGGAGACTGGATTATAAAGACTCTCAAAGAAGTATGAAGTATGAAGTATGTCACATAGAAGACGAAATTCTAAACTGGATTATGAAGTATGTCACATAGAAGACTAAATTCTAAAGCCTATAATACAAGAGATTGGATTCTAAAACGTCTCAAAGAGGAGACTGGATTCTAAAGCCTGTAATATAGGACACTGGATTATGAAGCTTCTCAAATGGGAGACTGGATTCAAAAGCCTCTCAAATTGGAGACTGGATTCTAAAGCCTCTCATAGAGGAGAAAGGATGATAAAGCCTGTCATATAAGAGACTGGATTCTGAAAGCTCTCATAGAGGAGACTGGATTCTAAAGCCTGACATATAGGAGACTGGATTCTAAAGCCTCTCAGGGAGGAGACTGGATTCTAAAGCCTCTCATTAGGAGACTGGATTCTGAGGTATGTCACATAGAAGACTAGATTCTAAGGCCTATAATAGAGGAGACTGGATTCAAAAACCTCTCATATAGGAGACTGGATTCTAAAGCCTGTCATATAGGAGAAATTATAATAATGCCTGTCATATAGGAGACTGGATTATAAAGCCTGTAATAGAGGAGAGTGGATTATAAAGCCTCTCATATAGGAGACTGGATTATAAAGCCTCTCATATAGGAGACTGGATTCTAAAGCCTGTCATATAGGAGACTGGATTATAAAGCCTCTCATAGAGGAGATTGGATTCTAAAGCCTGTCATATAAGAGACTGGATTCTTAAGCCTCTCATATAGGAGACTGGATTCAAAAGCCTGTCATACAGGTGATTGGATTCTAAAGCCTGTCACATAGGAGACTGGAATCTGAAACCTGTCATTTAGGAGAGTGGATTTTAAAGCATCTCATAGAGTAGACTGGATACTAAAGCATCTCATATAGGAGACTGGATTCTAAAGCCTCTCATAGATGATACTGGATTGTAAAGCCTGCCATATAGGAGACTGGATTCTAAAGCCAATCGTATAGGAGACTGGATTATGAAGCCTCTCAAACAGGAGATTGGACTCAAAAGCCTCTCACATAGGAGACTCGGTTCAAAAGCCTCTCATATAGGAGACTGGATTCTAAAGCCTGTCATATAGGAGACTGTATTCTATAGCCTCTCATAGAGGAGACTGGATTCTAAAGCCTGTCATATAAGAGACTGGATTATAAAGCCTGTCATATAAGAGACTGGAATCTAATGCCTCTCATATAGGATACTGGATCCTAAAGCCTCTCAGAAAGGAGACTGGATTCTAAAGCCTCTCATATAGGAGACTGGATTCTAAAGCCTGTCATATATGAGACTGGATTCTAAAGCCTGTCATATAGGAGACTGCATTAAAATGTTTGTCATATAGGAGACTGGATTCTAAAGCCTGTCATAGAGGAGACTGGATTCTAACGTTTGTCATATAGGAGACTGGATTCTAAAGCCTGTCATATAGGAGACTGGATGTTAAAGCCTGTCATAGAAGAGACTGGATTCTAAAGCATCTCATATAGGAGACTGGAATATAAAGCCTCTCATATAGGAGACTGGAATATAAAGCCTCTCATAGAGGTGGTTGGATTCTAAAGCCTGACATATAGTAGACTGGGAACTAAAGCCTGTCATATAGGAGACTGGATTCTAAAGCCTGTCATATAGGAGACTGGATTCTAAAGCATCTCAAAGAGGAGACTGGATTCTAAAGCATCTCAAAGAGGAGACTGGATTCTAAAGCCTCTCATAGAGGAGACTGGATTCTAAAGCCTGTCATATAGGAGACTGGATTCTAAAGCATCTCAAAGAGGAGACTGGATTCTAAAGCATCTCATATAGGAGACTGGAATATAAAGCCTCTCATATAGGAGACTGGAATATAAAGCCTCTCATAGAGGTGGTTGGATTCTAAAGCCTTTCATATAGTAGACTGGGTTCTAAAGCCTGTCATATAGGAGACTGGATTCTAAAGCCTGTCATAGAGGAGACTGGATTCTAACGTTTGTCATATAGGAGACTGGATTCTAAAGCCTGTCATATAGGAGACTGGATCCTAAAGCCTCCCATAAAGGAGACTGGATTATGAAGCCTGACATATAGGAGACTGGATTATAAAGCCTCTCATAGAGGAGACTGGATTCTAAAGACTCATAGAGGAGACTGGATTCTAAATCCTGTCATATAGGAGACTGGATTCTAAAGCCTGTCATATAGGAGACTGGATTCTAAAGCCTATCATACAAGAGATTGGATTCTAAAGCCTCTCATATAGGAGACTGTATTCTAAAGCATCTCATAGAGGAGACAGGATTCTAAAGCCTCTCATAGAGGAGAAGGGATTCTAAAGCCTGTCATAGAGGAGCCTGGATTATAAAGCCTGTAATAGAGGAGAGTGGATTATAAAGCCTCTCATATAGGAGACTGGATTATAAAGCCTCTCATATAGGAGACTGGATTCTAAAGCCTGTCATATAGGAGACTGGATTATAAAGCCTCTCATAGAGGAGATTGGATTCTAAACCCTGTCATATAAGAGACTGGATTCTTAAGCCTCTCATATAGGAGACTGGATTCAAAAGCCTGTCATACAGGAGATTGGATTCTAAAGCCAGTCATATAGAAGACTGGATTCTAAAGCCTGTCACATAGGAGACTGGAATCTGAAACCTGTCATTTAGGAGAGTGGATTTTAAAGCATCTCATAGAGTAGACTGGATACTAAAGCATCTCATATAGGAGACTGGATTCTAAAGCCTCTCATAGATGATACTGGATTGTAAAGCCTGCCATATAGGAGACTGGATTCTAAAGCCAATCGTATAGGAGACTGGATTATGAAGCCTCTCAAAAAGGAGATTGGACTCAAAAGCCTCTCACATAGGAGACTCGGTTCAAAAGCCTCTCATATAGGAGACTGGATTCTAAAGCCTGCCATATAGGAGACTGGATTCTAAAGCCAATCGTATAGGAGACTGGATTATGAAGCCTCTCAAAAAGGAGATTGGACTCAAAAGCCTCTCACATAGGAGACTCGGTTCAAAAGCCTCTCATATAGGAGACTGGATTCTAAAGCCTGCCATATAGGAGACTGGATTCTAAAGCCAATCGTATAGGAGACTGGATTATGAAGCCTCTCAAAAAGGAGATTGGACTCAAAAGCCTCTCACATAGGAGACTCGGTTCAAAAGCCTCTCATATAGGAGACTGGATTCTAAAGCCTGTCATATAGGAGACTATGAGAGGCTATAGAATACAGTCTCCTATATGACAGGCTTTATAATCCAGTCTCTTATATGACAGGCTTTAGAATCCAGTCTCCTCTATGAGAGGCTATAGAATACAGAGGAGACTGGATTCTAAAGCCTGTCATATAAGAGACTGGATTATAAAGCCTGTCATATAAGAGACTGGAATCTAATGCCTCTCATATAGGATACTGGATCCTAAAGCCTCTCAGAAAGGAGACTGGATTCTAAAGCCTCTCATATAGGAGACTGGATTCTAAAGCCTGTCATATATGAGACTGGATTCTAAAGCCTGTCATATAGGAGACTGCATTAAAATGTTTGTCATATAGGAGACTGGATTCTAAAGCCTGTCATATAGGAGACTGGATTCTAAAGCCTGTCATATAGGAGACTGGATTCTAAAGCATCTCAAAGAGGAGACTGGATTCTAAAGCATCTCAAAGAGGAGACTGGATTCTAAAGCCTCTCATAGAGGAGACTGGATTCTAAAGCCTGTCATAGAGGAGACTGGATTCTAACGTTTGTCATATAGGAGACTGGATTCTAAAGCCTGTCATATAGGAGACTGGATCCTAAAGCCTCCCATAAAGGAGACTGGATTATGAAGCCTGACATATAGGAGACTGGATTATAAAGCCTCTCATAGAGGAGACTGGATTCTAAAGACTCATAGAGGAGACTGGATTCTAAATCCTGTCATATAGGAGACTGGATTCTAAAGCCTGTCATATAGGAGACTGGATTCTAAAGCCTATCATACAAGAGATTGGATTCTAAAGCCTCTCATATAGGAGACTGTATTCTAAAGCATCTCATAGAGGAGACAGGATTCTAAAGCCTCTCATAGAGGAGAAGGGATTCTAAAGCCTGTCATAGAGGAGCCTGGATTATAAAGCCTGTAATAGAGGAGAGTGGATTATAAAGCCTCTCATATAGGAGACTGGATTATAAAGCCTCTCATATAGGAGACTGGATTCTAAAGCCTGTCATATAGGAGACTGGATTATAAAGCCTCTCATAGAGGAGATTGGATTCTAAACCCTGTCATATAAGAGACTGGATTCTTAAGCCTCTCATATAGGAGACTGGATTCAAAAGCCTGTCATACAGGAGATTGGATTCTAAAGCCAGTCATA